>NC_043967.1:28785449-29002949 GCF_902148855.1 Sphaeramia orbicularis
ATAGTTTTGTTTTGTTTTTGTTTTACTAAGCAAACATTGCGTCAACATGTTGTAATTCAAGTGGTCTGACAGGAAATAAGACATCTTTGCCTCCTCTTGACTCTGTTCACAGTCTGTAGAAAATGAACCCAGTGACACTAGATTTGTGTCACTTGCTCCTTTCAGTTTCAGCTCCCTTAACATTTGTAGCTGCTTTGCAAACAGATGGTCATCCTCTTGCTCTGCTGCATTGTAGTGTGTGCATGTCACTGTTCCTGGAGTTCTTAGTATGTTCATAACAACAATAGAATCAGAATCAGCTTTATTGGCCAAGTATGGGAACACATACAAGGAGTTTGGCTTTGGTTTTTCTTTGCTCATGATGTGCAATTTTAACATGAACCCAATCACACTTGAACACAGACCTAATACTGACAAACATTCAACTGGAGATGAGGACAACAATGGGTTGAGATTTACAGTGGAGTTATATTGTAATATGTACAGAGTGCAAATTGGAGATTTTATACAGTGGGTGTGTACAGGGATCTGGTCTATTGAAAATATATGTTTATGTATATGTTATTTACAGTGGGTTTTATAATACTAATAGTAATAATAATATAACAATAGTGTATGCAAAGAGATTCAGTCATTAATTCATATGTGAAATCCCAATTCTGAATCTCTTATGTTCTAGACTCGGCTGTTGCCAGAGAGGACATCGCATTATAGATAGATAGATAGATAGATAGATAGATAGATAGATAGATAGATAGATAGATAGATAGATAGATAGATAGATAGATAGATAGATAGATAGATAGATAGATAGATAGATAGATAGATAGATAGATAGATACTTTATTAATCAAAAAATTCAAGTATTCAGCAGCTTTGCATACAGCATAAAAAGACAAAACAGACAAAACAAATGAGGCAGGTTAGTAACCAGATTAACATTAACACCCCAAATCACCCCCAAAATTTAATCATTTGTTCCTTGTGCCAATATCAACATTTCCTGAAAATTTCATCCAAATTCGTCCATAACTTTTTTTTTTTTTTAGTTATTTTGCTAACAAACAGACAGACAAACAAACAAACAGACAAACCCTGATGAAAACATAACCTCCGGCGTTCCTCGGTGGAGATAATTAAGGTTAGTATATACTCTAAAGAACTTGCTAAAAAAACTTACTCTAGAAAAACTTCCAATACATTACTGTAAACAAAACACTTCTAAATTAAAAAAATTGTAGAAAACTAAATGTATCGTCAGTATTTACACATTTCAGGGCACAGTGATTTAAAGTGATTTAATTCATGTTGTCTTTAATTTAATTTTAGTGTAAAAAAGTAAAATTACATAATAATGATTACATCTACAAAATATCCTTTCACAAAAAACATGAATAATGTGAACCAAAAAGAACAACCTAAAATATCTCTAATGGTGTAAAAACATGTTTACTCTTCGTACTTACTCCTATACTAGAAAAAATCTTCATAAAAAAGCTTAATTCAATTTTTTTTTTTTTGCTTAATTCAAGCAAAAAAAAAATCTGCCAATGGAACAAGTGAAAATTATCTTGGTAAGATTTCTTGAAATAAGATTTTCAGGATCTATTGTACAGACAGATAGATAGATAGATAGATAGATAGATAGATAGATAGATAGATAGATAGATAGATAGATAGATAGATAGATAGATAGATAGATAGATAGATAGATAGATAGATAGATAGATAGATAGATAGATAGATTGATTGATTGATTGATTGATTGATTGATTTACTTTATTAATCCCTAAGGGGAAATTCAAAATACAAAATACGGTCACTGCTCCACAAAAACACTCATACCACATTAATAATGAATAAATAAAGACATACACAGTATAAGTAGCTAAGAATAAATAGATTAAAAAGAACAAAGAATTAAAAGACCAAATGTGTTTTCTTCCTAGTACAGATCTTAAATGTGACTGCCAAATGGTGGATTACATCACCTGAAAGTGTGTTTTGGGCTTTAGATTCTGAAAGGGTCTACGGTTATGTAATCTGTGTTTTTGTGCTGCTTGCATATTTCATTATACATTCCAGAAAACAGCAAACTTCCATGCAAACTACATCTACATTTACATCTATTCTCTTTGTACTCTGCAAGTCAGCAACCCAGAAATAGGCGACTCTTTCTCTTTGAATTTCCTCTGTACACATTCAATTTGATGCATATTTCATTCACCATGTTGACTCTCCTGTGGAAATTCCCAGGTTTTTTTATTTATATTTTATTTGTACGCAAACAGTCATCTGAGAAAAATGAGGTTCTGTAGCACATCATTGGTCACACTGTATTCCCACTTATGTGAGGCTGTTGAGTGCTCTTGCCTCAGATTGTGCTCTGTGTGGCCCAGCTGCTGACTCCCACTAACATCCAACCGCACTCTCCTTCCTCACCATCCCCCCAGAGTACCACTCTGATCCTGTGGGTGCCTCTGATCGTGACTTCTTTCATCCAGCTGGTGTTTTGCAGCCGATGCTTTGCTGTCTGTGTTTCATTCCTGGGTCTGCCTTGTTGCCCCCTAAAGAAAAGACTAAAGACCTACGGCAGACCGGTGAGATGTGGACTGTAATCATATAACCGCAGTTATACAGTGAAGGAAATAGATTTTAATAAATAAAAATGTTTAAGAATAATAGTCTTATTTTGCTTTCTATTATGAATATGATACAAATGCATACATCAGCTTTTCTATCTTTGCTATATTTACATGTGCCAACTTGATTATTACTCAACAGTTCAATCACTATTAACCCTCCAGTATCCCGTCCAGCAAGGCCCCTACTAAGCACCAAGTGTGCCTTTTTCGCACACTTGTGGAATAATGTCAACAAAAATTTCATACAGTTTGTTTTTAATTCTTTTACCCTTTTTTCTATTTCATCAACTTGAGCCATTAATAAAAATACCAAATACTCAATAATTGTCACATTTTTTTAACCCTGTAAATGCTGTGTTTGTTATGTAAACAAACCATTTTTTTGGAGGCAAAAAACATAAAAAATTTGTATTTTTTCAATATACTACATAAAAAGTGGATTACATATTATTTGATTTTTGCAGCTTGGCATATGTCAATGATTAACTCCAACATCGGTTAATTTGTATTATTATTTTTGGCGCTAGGTCCAATGTACAAAAATACTAGCATTTGTCACCAAGTGTGCCAAAAATGCACACCTATAAATCAAACTATTAAATATTATATTGATTTATTTTTCTGCTCTAATTTGATTTTATTTTTGTAAATCAAGGTCAGCCCTAATCATACATATCAAATAATCATTCATTTTGGATTATTTTTATCCCTTTAAACGATCTCTTTTCATCATGATGTCACTACATTTTTTGATGCAAAAAACACAAATTTTTATTTCTATTTTTTCAAAATACTACATAAAAATTGGATTACATATTATTTGATTTTTGCAGCCTGGCATATGTCAATGATTAACAGCAACATTAACAACGTTAATCAATTAATTTAGACCCTCACCTCTCAAATGAAGCCAGACATCAGTAAAAGCAGGATTTATGCGTTAATGGCTTTTGGATCAAAAACAGTGGTTATAATGGAAGAAATAGTGCGTTTTAGGCACACTTGGGATACAGATGCAGTCTTGTAATTTTCTTTTGTTTACAATGTGCAAATTTTAGTTGGTGGCCAGAATTTTAAAGATCATGCACAAATGAACAACTTTTGAAATCTAACCTTATTTAAATTGTGAAAAATAATATGAAGTTTTTTAACACAAAGTGCAAAGTGTGCCTAAAAAGCACACCTGGATATCGGCGGGTTAACTTGAGGAAGTACTGGCAATGACCGAACTTTTTAATATGCATGTCTTTTTTTTTTTTTTAGGATTGTAGTGATCTGTTGAAGCGTTTTTAATTGTTATACAACTCATGCAGTGGCAATAAACACCTTCTATTCTAAGTGACAGTGAAGAAATTAGCTTTCACTATATGAAACTGTTAAAAAGTAATAATCTTATATTGTTTTGAATCAGATTATTACATGTGATTACATTATTTTTTTGCATTTGTGCAGATCAATGTGGTCAGACCACTTGAGGAAGCTCCTCTCCAACCTCCAAGACGCAACCCTCAAACTCAAGAACCCTACAGTCAACCTCCAAGAAGCAACCTTGAACCTCCAAGACTAAACACTGAACCTCCCAGACAGCTGTACCGTCCTCCTCTTCCTCCACAGCATCTTCCCCGCCAGCACCGCAGTCTTCCTCCATCGGAGAGGCAGCCTCTTCGCCAGCCGCCGCACAGAGAAAGGTCAAATCGACACAGGCCGGAAACAAGGATTGGCAGCCAGCAAAGGGCACCAGAGCAACACCAACTGCTGGAGAGGGGGACGCTGGAAAGGTCCAGCTTTTGGATTTAGGCATTACATTTGAGATGCAATGCTGAAATCAGGACATGAGCTATGACGGTTTAGGTTGTTAAAGCTGCAA
Source organism: Sphaeramia orbicularis (assembly GCF_902148855.1). Lineage (NCBI taxonomy): Eukaryota > Metazoa > Chordata > Actinopteri > Kurtiformes > Apogonidae > Sphaeramia > Sphaeramia orbicularis. The sequence goes on from NC_043967.1 coordinate 28,789,962, forward strand.
GACTTGGATTTAAACCTCATACTTCCCTTCTTTTGTCAGTTCATTAAAACTACTGACCCAGAGACTATGTTTTATTCAACGGGACCTGAGCTCGAACCTGATGTGTCAGTCTTCTGTCATGTTTGGACTCATATGGGCTGGATGTTGCATACAAAGATGAGGCAGTTCCTTTGAAATGGGGTCATAGGGCTAGTTCTGCTTCTACAAGGAACTGGCTGATGATACGACCTGCAGTTAGCTTAGCATAAAGGTCTGAAATGCAAGAAACTACAAGCCTGGCTCTGTCCAAACAGCATTTAGATTATGTATTTAAGTTATTAACAAAATGTGTTTAGCAATGGCATACATGCAGTGGCCCAGAGGTGCAACAGCCCAAACATGATCCACTATAAGGAAAAAAAGAGAACAGCCCAAAAAAAACTGTTCAGTCTAAGAAAAAAAAGAGAACAGTCAAAAAAAATGATCCACTATAAGAAAAAAAAAAAAGACAACAGCCTAAAAAATTATCCACTATAAGAGAAAAAGAGAACAGCCCCAAAAAATTGTCCACTATATAAAAAAAAGAGAACAGCCCAAAAAATTATCCGCTATATATTTTTAGAATAACTTTATTTTTAGTGCACCAACCTCCACTTCCAGTGGGTTACTTTGTTAGCATTAGCCACATTAGCTGAAGGCCTTAAAAATTTTCAGCCTTTGCTTTCATTTTTTTCTGGCGACCTTAATTTTAAAGCAAGAGACCTTTCGGGTAAACAGTGCCCCCTTAATTGAAAAGGTGGATTATGTTTTTTTTTTCTTATACTGGATAATTTTTGGGCTATTCTCTTTTTTTTCTTATAGTGGATAATTTTTTGGGCTGTTCTTTTTTTTCCTTAAATGGATAATTTTTGGGCTGTTCTCTTTTTTTCTTATAGTGGACAATTTTTTGGGCTGTTCTTTTTTTTCCTTAAATGGATAATTTTTGGGCTGTTCTCTTTTTTTCTTATAGTGGACAATTTTTTGGCCTGTTCTCTCTTTTTTTTTTATAGTGGATAATTTTTTGGGCTGCTCTCTTTTTTTTATAGTGTATTATTTTTTTGGGGCTGTTCTCTTTTTTTTTTTCTAATAGTGGATAATTTTTTGGGCTGTTGCACCTCTGGGCCACCGTACGAACACCTTTCAGCTCCCTCCAGTGTTATGCTCTGCTAACAAGCTTAGCTACTACTGTGTCAAGCTAGCTGCTTCCCCCTCTTCCTGGTCTTTATGCTAAGCTAACAGGCTGCTAGCTGCCCACTTACTGGTCATATATGGAACTTTATCAGTCTTTTCAGCTAACTCTCAGTAAGGCAGTACAAAATGTATTTTCCACAATGTTGTGCTATTGCTATAATGCAGGGGTGTCAAACTCATTTTAGTTCAGGGGCCACATTCAGCTAAATTTGATCTGAAGTGGGACGAATAAGTAAAATAATTACATAATAATATAGAAATAATGTCAACTCCAAACTTTTCTCTATGTTTTAGTGCGAAAAAGTAAATTTACATTATGAAAAGGTTTACATCTACAAACTATCTTTTCAAACGATGTGAATAACATGAACAAACTGAAAAAATTAGTGTAATTTTAACAATATTCTGCCTCAGTTTATCGTTTACACATGTACATTATAACTTACAGATCACATTGGATACACAAAACATTTAATAACAGGAAGAATATTGTTAAAATTACACGTATTTCTCTTAAGACATTTTAGGTTGTTCATATTTGTGCAGGTTATTCAAATTTTTTGCAAAATTATACTTTGTTTTAGTGTAAATACATGAAAGTATTTACATTTACAAAGACAAACATTATTTATATGTTATTATGATTGTATTTTACTGGTCTGGCCCACTTGAGATTGAATTGGTCTGAATGTGGAACCTGAACTAAAAAGATTGTTAATATTTTAGTGTAATTTTTGCATTTCACAAATTCATCCCAAGGGCCAGACTGGACCCTTTGGTGGGCCGGATTTGGCCCCTGGGCCACATGTTTGACACCTGTGCCATAATGGATTATAATGCAACTAGTGGTCTTTACAGTGTTGTAATATGCAGCATGGGGAGTGTGGCTGTAGAACCTGTTTGTTACCTGTTTGAAAGACTGAGTATCATGTGTATGAGTATTTTTTTTCCCATTATCAAATCAAGAGAGATTAGTTTTATGTGAATGTAGATCTGCATTGTTACCATTTGTGTATTTATTAAATAAATGTACTTTTATTTGTATGCGTGCAGTGACTAGTGATGTAAACAGGAATATTTCAGAATGGGAGTGACCATAACAAACGTTTGCTAGTAATCTGACAGGAATGACTGGTTAAACTCAGACACATACGCAGATTTCCTGGCTGTTACAAACACATTCACCCCTTCCTTGTTGGGGTATGTTAATAAGGACCTGCAGAGCACCTTGACAGACTGCACCGGTCACATGGATAACCTAATGTTCAATCACACCAGACGTCATTAACCTTGGATCCCAGTGAAGCTCATTCCCCTTAGGCAGTCTTTTTTTTTTTTTTTTTTTTTTTTTTTTTTTTTTTTTTTTTTGCATGTTATAAATAACCACACATGAAGAAACAGCCCACACGTGCAGCTTTGAAACACATAGATATATTTCATCATAGATTTCAGGTCCAACAGAATAACCATGACATCCTCATGTGAGGTTTTCATGCAACAGAAAAATAGGAAGGAGGGAAGGAAAGGGAGGTTAGGGAGGAAAAAAGGGGGATGTATTTTATCTAATACAAGGTACCAGTTCATCAGAGGCAGTGAGAATAGAAAAGTGTAATTCAGAGGGGGGGGGGGGGTAGCAATTGTTGTTCCTTAATCCTACCAGCAGAAGGCAGTGACACTACAGGATCCCCAAAGCAGAGGTACAGCTGGGTAGGAAGCTCCTGTGCAAAAATGATTGGTAATTTGAAATCAGTCCAAATATCATCCCACTGCAGCTGCACCAGCACCAGCACAGCTCTCAGGCTCACACTACTAATTCACTTTGCCAAAATTAAAGAGGTATTCAAAGTTTGTTTGAAGGAAAATAATGGTTAACATGTTATATTAATATTCAATAAGGCTTTAGAAAATGAAGATATTTGTCATTTAATCTTGGTTTAATGGGGTTTTCTGTGATCACCGTAAGAAAGGTAACTGACAATCTTATTCCTCATCTTAATTTAGAGCATAAAGTATTATATGGAGCTGCTAAACCAAGTATTAACTAATGTGCCCTTCCAGTCGCAGAGGTATAAGGTATGACTTGGTCCCCTAAATTGTTCAGTTTTAACTTTTCATCCATTTTACAAAACTGCAAAAATGATCAAGTGATGTGAGCCTTAAATAGTTGATACATGAGAGTGGTGGTGTGGTGGCTTTGCTGCAGACTTTACATGTGTGTTACTTCAGATTTTGACAGTTTGCATGTTAAAATCAGGGCTTTCCAGTATATTTTAAACTGAATGTGCATAATTTAAACACTTGTATTTTATTTGATGTGAAGAATTACTTCCATGCGTGTCCAAATTTGTAGAGGTATGCACGTAAACAGAGCTACTTTCAGATGTCTGGATACCCTAAAAAATCCGAATGGGACCAAGTACCTGGACTTGCTCCTATATCTTAGAACATATCCCTTCATCTAACTGCTCTGTAAGCAGACAATCCAGGAGTTATAAAAGCATTCAGCTGTTGAGTGATGAACGAGCCCTTATTGAGTTCTCTGTCTGTCAGCAGGAAAAGTGGGAAACGGGAAAGGTTTGTCCCAAAGCGAGACCAAATATTCAATCATTTGGACGTTGTTTCTGCCTGGTACAGAGCTGAGGAAGCTGCAGAGCTACAAAAAGATACAGCTGTGCGGTAACTGTTATCGTAGATTTTGCCAGTTTACGTTGTCTGGCATGTAAGGATCATGCAGTATAGTGACAGGTTACAACTATCTTAGTTTACTGCTTGTCAATAAAGAACTTTAAAATACTTACAAATTAAGAAACAACACAACATGATAATACTGTAAAAGTTTGCAACAAGCATACAGTGCATATCCACATGCACACACACATTCAGACCAAATGCACAGCCATACTTTATAAACACATGGCGGCTCAAATGATATGTGCTACTGGTGTGGTTGATCAAATGCATTGTGGGATCTCTTTATAATTATTATTTCGCTTCTCTTATCAACACTACATTTGATATCTTTCCGCTTAATAAACCCGAAGAGATCGATAGCTCACGTTTCTCTCTCTCTCTCTCTCCTCTCTCCTCTCTCCTCTCCTCTCTCCTCTCCTCTCTCCTCTCTCCTCTCTCCTCTCTCTCTCTCTCTCTCTCCTCTCTCCTCTCCTCTCTCTCTCTCCTCTCTCCTCTCTTCTCCTCTCTCTCTCTCTCTCTCTCTCCTTCTCTGTCACGGCGTCTCCACCTATAACCTGGAAAAATGTACCTTAAGCAACATATCAAAGTAAAATTACAGTCATAAGAATAAAAATTGATAATAAATAAAACATGAGGAAGAAACAATATTATATACAAATGAAAAAACAATGTAATTAACAAAATGCCAAAAGATCTCGATAACAAAAACCTAACAGGATCCTCATTTTTTCTCAGCAAACAGATCCACATAGCATTAAAATCCTGATACCCCCCCACCCCCACCCCCCCAACCCCAATCATCAATCTCAGACCATCAGACCAGCAAGCACGCTACATAATACGGCCTTTCAATGCCGGAGTGTGCACCATACATGAAGACAAATGTACTTCATCTTGTGATATACATTGACAGTATGTACATGATATACATGTGTTGGAGAAGAAACTGAGCAAGAGTGTGCCACCTCTCAAGCCCAGGTCATCTCCATCCTGCAAAAAATTATATGGAAAAAAAAAAAGAAAGAAGCAAAGCATCCACACTTTGTCACAAGCTTCCTGTAAATTCAATGTTCCAGAGAGAGAGAGATATTCTGGAACATTAGTGGACTCACTGGCGAAACTTTCTTGCTAAAATGAAAGTCCCTTCATCATTTCCAACATAAAAAATGGAAATAAAATGATAGAGATGACTCTTCTCTTCCTCCTTTAAATTCCTGCATCATTGCACATAACAACAACCTCCCAAAAACGGAAAAAAAAAAAGAAAGAAAAAGGATGATATGCGAGACGATAACCATCATGCATTGATTTGAGTGACTGTTTCAATAGCAACAGAGAGGGTGAGGAAGAAGGGGCTCAATGCAGGAGGAGGAGGGGGGGGGGCCTCAGAACTGGGAGGCTGAGCTGGGGGTCGCACTGCAGTAGCCGAACGATGGAGGGGTGTCGCTTTTGGCACCTTTGATAAACTCTTCCAGGGCTAATTTTCCTGTAAGACAAACAAGGAGAGAGAAGACAAGGGGACAAAAAACAGATTATTTTAACCCTTCATGCATGAATTATGAGAACCTTAGTCAATATTTTTTTCTTGAATGTTTTTATTCCTCTTTAGGGATGAAAAAAACAATGCAGATGATTTTTTTTTTTTTTTTTATGAACCTATTTTTCATTGAGTTACAAAAATGTCCACTCAACTGGACACCATGCATTTAATTTTTGAAGCAAAGAAACATTTATTTAAAACTCATCAGAAAGTGATATACTGTGTGAAAACTATGAAATAAAAACATTTTTAATGGCGCTAATCGCTAAATCGCTAATGTTTTCTCACATTTTATCATACTCTAATATTAGTTATTACTCCTTTCATGGAGATAACATCCTCCTGAGACCCAGGAATTTGACAGTTTTACCTTTTTTACATAAAAAAAAATTTGTCTTGATTGGAAACTGCATAATGCAACAGTTTTTTCAGATACAGTTTTAAAATAATTTTTATTGATTGATTGATTTTTTAATGGAATGTCCTTTGTAATGCATAGCATTTTTTAAGTTAAACTGTCAAACTTTGTCCCTACAGAGGACAAATGCATTGCTGGGTCTCAGGAGGATATGCAAAAAAAAACCAAAGAACTTTTTGTTTCAGAAAACTGTTAATGACAGTCTAGTAACAATTAGCAACTGATTTACACTCAAACATGTTAGTGCAGATCAGGTTTATCATGAACAGCAAAGTTACAGTAATTGTATGAATTGCAGTGTTTTGGATGATGCATAAGTGTCCACTGTGTTGGCTGATATCGAACTAAAACAACAAAACCCGTGAATATACAAGAGAACAGCAGTAGAATTACTGTTACTGAAGTGAACACTATGCATAAAAGGTTTAGGAACTGTCCTGCAGCTATGGGATTCTCAATTACAACATTAACAAAAGACATAGTTTGACGATATCTCAAAGTAGTGTGGATGTTGTTTCATTATCGCTGCCAAAAAAAACTAATCTTACTGGAAAGTGTTTTCAGCCTTGGACCAAATGCAGAGAAACCTTTTGGACAGACCCAGTGCTACTTTTGGGACAGTTCCCAAAGGATTTTTTTCTCTGTATTTATCCTCTGAAGTGATTTATCACCATTTATTGTAATATTTATCTTCTGTGTTTTGCTTCTTTTTTTTAATGAAAAACATGTATTTTCCTATATTTAATTCAATGATGACGTAGATGTTCATAAAAGCTCAGATTATTATTGAGGGTTATTGAGAAAACTGAAGAAAAAGTGACTTTTTAAAGCAAAATATATCATTAACTGAACATAAACCCACTGTCTCCAATCACTCAATGATCCAACTCCATGGGTTTTACTGGTGAATCAATGTTTGTAGAAGATGACGGTGTTTCCACGTTCACTACAGAGCCTTTGAATGTCCAAATGGGTCATATCTGATGACCATGAAAAGATGAATAACTGCATTTTACATCAATTATTTACATGTATTGATAGAATTAATGGATCAACAGGTATTAAACAGTTTAGATCAGCAGATGGTTTTGGTTAAAGGAGGATGTGAGGGTCTTTATGAGTTAAAGTGTGCAGCAAATATTTCTCTATGCTACACCAGTTGTTTTGCGCAGAGTCACCGACACAAGGAGTCAACCAATCAGCATCCAGATAGAAAACAAGTTCTATCTGACTCAAGGGGCAAGGACCTCAGATCCCAAATGAAGCCATGGCATAAATATTTTAACATAAATTTTAACCCTATGACAAAAAATCCAATCACTTTTCCATTGTTAGTTGTGTTCTAGTAGAGACTGATTGCAATCATTAAACATATATATTATGTCTATGCTTGAAAAATGAGATAAACCCTGTATGTTAATGGTTTATAAAGTAAAATCTTATTTCAGAATTATTTTTAAAATCAAATTATGTTCCAGGTCAAAAGGGGAAAGTCAGCAGAACATAAAGCCTGTCATTTAAAGATGATTATGAAGAGATGATTTTTGTGAAGATATGGGGACCAAATGTTGAATATCGATGGGTTTTTCTACTGTGTATTTTTTGGGCTGTGAGGGTAAAAAAAAAAGTAATAATAAGACTAATATTGTCTTAATTATTTGATTTTATTTCCCTAATAATAATTGTTATTTTTATGTTTTTCTTTTTCTTTTTTCTGTTCTCTTCTGCTGCTGGGATGATCATTGCTTTGGTCAGGCTATGATTAACCATGTACAATATGTAATACAAGTATTTAGAGAAAATGAGTGGGATGAAATTTTAGGGTGTATAACTAACAGTAAAACTGTATTAGGGATTTTCTTTCTATAATAGAATACATTTCTCTTTTTGTTTTGGTGACTTCTGTTGATAATTTGCTTTGGCATTGTTGTTGTTGGTGGCTGCATTGTAATTTTTATGTCTAAATAAAACATTCATCATAAATTTTAGGTTGTAATGAGGAAACAGTTTTTGTATTATGTCTAAAATAAGCCATTCAAGTATTATATGCTAACACTGATTTCAAACTGTCTTTGTCTCCGCCTAAAATGAACCAATTGAAAAATTATCTTCAATAAACTGTCACATTCATCCCGTTCCTCATTCCTCTCCCTCCCGCCTCTGTCTCTGGAGCATGTTCATCTCTCTGCCTATTTGCCTATCCTCCTCTCACCGTCATTATTGAGGTCCATTTGTCTGAAGATCTTATCCGTCCTCTTCTCCGGCGTGGATTCATCCTCTGGCATCTTCATCACGGATGACACCATCTTGTAGATGGCCTGAGAGATGGAGCGAAGGAGGGAGGGAAAAAAAGAAGACGGAAGAGGTGGGTGTTTGGTCAGGTGGGGGTGGAAAAGAAAGATAAGTGAGTTCAAGCCAGCAGGGATCTATTAGAAGAATCAGCAGGAGAAAACTAAACCACAACCAAGTGAAAAGGCAGACTTTAGTTTTCAAGATGCTTTTCAAGATACAGAAGTACAGTCTTAGCCATTTATCAGTGAAGTGACTATTTTTGGTCATTTGTTGCATACATTACAAGACAGTGCGGCAACAGTTACAGTGAGTCAACAGTTACAGGTCAATGTGGTCTCCAGGGTCTGTACACTCAAAACTGAAACGTTGACTTTAATAATTTTATTTTGTCAACAGGTTCCACGTAAATGTATTATGTTAGTTGAAAGCAAAATGTTAAGTTTCATCTAAAATTGAGTTAGATGAACTTAACATTTTCGCTTTCAACTAACTAATACATTTACGTGGAACCTGTTGACACAAATAAATTTAATTAAAGTCAACGTTTCAGTTTTTGAGTGTAAGGTCCACCTCTGCATGAACAGTGAGTGTACCTGCTTTGTTAGGAACCATGAAGTAATGGTACTAATGTAAGGAATGATGTTCAAAGGGAGAATGTGGATGTGGACAGGGGTCTGGATCAGCACTTCTGTTGGTGTAATGTTCTAAAGTGATATTCTAATGCTCTAAAATACATGTTCTTTTCACATTACATGTGTTTTTCTTGTTTTTTTTTTTTTTTTTCATTTTTTATACTTCCTGGATTTTTTATTTTCATTTCTGCCACTTACGGGTAAGGAACCAAATAAGGCAGTGTTTTTTCAACCTTGGGTTCGGGACCCACGTGGGGTCGCCTGGAATTTCTAGTCATTGATAAAAATTAAAAAATAGTAAAAAACTTACTAATAAAAAATATATGGTGAGTTGACAGAGACAGTCCAATCCATAAAAGACAATGACAAACTCTGAAGCTGGAACTGAGCACTGTGGTATGTTTATCTGTCAAATGTTCATTGTGGTCAGTTTCAGATGCTGCAGCTCTTTCATAATTCATAGTTTGAGTTCTTGTTTGTTCAGTATTAATTGTCAGCCTTGTAAATCCAAGCTGGACTGACTGTACATATCCTGACCAAGGAAAATCAAATTCTCACTTTGTGCAGTAATCTACACCTGGCTTTCTGCCTCTGTCCATAATAATATCCATTATATAGACTAAATGTTGTCTAAAATTAATGTTTATTGCAACATCGTATAGCAAACTATTACATGATTGAAACCGAATTCATTTTAGCAACAAAAATGTCTCCGTTTTGAATGTCTGGGGTCGCCAGAAATTTGTGATGTTAAAATGGGGTCATGAGGAAAAAAAAAAAGGTTGGAAACCACTGAAATATGGTAACTTCAATTACCTTGATTTTCTACATGACAGTAAAAAAATGTTTGGAAATTTCACATACGTAATAAAGTCTTGTTAGGTCCTCCAATAACACACTAAGGTTTAGATGTTGAATTTCAAAGTATTTCTATGAGTGACCTATAAAGGGTTAAATCTCTCATGAGTCAGTGACATTTGCTTTTGATGCTTACATGTTGCTTCCCTGGGAAGTTTTTTCTGCACATTCTAAGCCTTTGTTTCCACCACACTGACAGACATCACAGGTGCCGTTGGGTTGGGGGGGTTTACGAGCAGAGCTTATGCTGTATTGATGTGATACATCTTTATCTGTTGACTGATATGACTGCATGCGATCCCCTGACAGCATTAAATTAACCTCTGCAAGTGTGCGCGGTGAAAAATCCACGGGCCTGAGGCTGGGATCTGCAATCAGCTTACAAGCCCATTAAATCTGCTCCACTGGGAGTATAGGGTGTTAAAGTGACTGTAGATCAGTGTCACAGCACCATCCTCAGAGGGGTCACATCAAATAAGCCCTCAGTGCTTTTCACTAAGACAGTCTTTAAATTTCTGTCTTTGTCATGTCGCATACTGTAGTCGTTGTAGAAGAGCAGAAGAAAAGCACTGAAGAACTAAGAAATGAAAAAAAAAAACAGCCCAGGTCCTCTATAGACTACAATGCAAACACTGGGGGTGTGTATTGGCAAGAATCTGGTGATACGATACAAATCACAATACTAGGATCATGATATGATATATCACGATATATCATGATACTGTTTAAAAAGCAATTTTTGTTTGTTCTTTTTTTTTTTTTTTATTATTTTCCTTGAAGCACTGAATTACACCAAGAAACATGCACAAATACTAAACACATTTTTAATTGATTAGAACAGGATCTAATGTTATATCACAAAATTTTCCTGTGTTAAAACTTAAATTATGTTTTACAGACATTACAGTTTAAGATCCTGTTCAAATGTTCATATTCTACTACTTAATAACTAACATCATAACATTATTTTTGTGCAATCCCAAAAAAGGATCTAACATTGGGTACAGTTACATGATGTTTTTTAAATCCGATTTATTTTTCCAGAAGAAATTAATCCAGAACTAAAGTAATTTCTCTTCTGTTTACATGGAAATGTTAAACCTGAATAAATGTTTACATGAGAAACATTTATTCGGTTTCTCGCAGCCCTTCTGTTATCTTAGCTTAGCATAGTCACTGCATTTCCATGGTCACACGTAGCCAGTTTTTTAAAGGTGATTTGTTGTCTTTTGTAAGTGATTTTGTAAAATCCGATTCTCCCTAATTATTTCTTTAGATCCGCGACTTCCTGCACTCATACAATCTTGGGACAGTTGTGTTGAAGGAAGTTGGAAAATCTTTTTGTTGGAAGGGATGCATGCGCTAAATTAGCCTTGGTTTACCGTTTTAGCTTTGCATTAGTTTTTAATTCCCAAGATTTTCTTACTGCAGTAAGTCATATCACCATGATTTGAGCCTCAGTTTGTGATCATATTGACCCCAGCGGACTAAAGTAATGATTAGGGAGAACTGAATTTTACAAAATCACTCATAAAATACTACAAATCACCTGTAAAAGCCTGGCTACATCTGACCATAGGAATGAAGCGATTATGCTAAGCTAAGCTAAACTAAGCTAACGGAAGGGCTGCGAGAACAAGGCAGTCGGTGCACTGCAGTGTAAACTGATTTGCCCACTTATCGAACTCATTAGTGCATGACAAATGAATGAATAAAAAACAAGTGGTGAACTCTTCCTTCAGGGTTTTCCAGGCTGGTAGATCCCATCAGAATAGTCCACTGGAACGGTTTGGTAAGACTAGACTGCATTGCATATTCTTCCGCCAGCGCAGAATGTGTGCGTCATCGCGACAGGACAAGACAACGAGCATGTGCAGAATGGCAGGAATAAAGTCCAAACGGAATAAAGGGTTTACATGTCCGAGGAAGAATTTAGATCGGATTCAAAAGTGGATTAAACCAGTGACTTTAATCGGGTTTAAATTTAATCTGAACTTTTCTTTTTCAACTGGAATAAGGTGTTTACATGGGCATCTGAAATAGGATCTAACCTTTAATCAGATTAAACCAGGAATAAAAGTTGTCATGGAAACGCACGGACTGTTTAATAAAAGAGTGTTAAATAATAATAAATCAAAGACAACATAAAAGAAAAACAAAAATGAACCTCCACAATATCTGCATTTGAATAAATACCCAAAAAATATCGATACAGTACTTTTTAATATTGATACAGTATTGTGACATGAAATATCGCAATATATTGCAGAACCGATATTTCCTTACACCCCTAACAAACACACAATCTTACATTTTAATCCTTTGTGATTTTAAAATTTGCGGTTACTTGCTAGACATTATTGTGCAAAGTATACCACTACTTTCATGTCCAGAATTGATGAGCAGTGTTATTTTATTTCTGTAAACAAGAATATGAATAATGCAACTATAAAAGTCAGTTAGTTGCTGCCTGCTGTGCAATTTTCAGCTCCACAAAGGCAAGAATAGAGCCTGAGATGCTGTTTATTTCCGTTATAATAGGAGCACTGTTTATCACAGAGTTTTTTTCTTTTTTCTTTTCTTAGAAAGTTAAAAGGAACATCGCATCCTTAATAAATTCTCTTTATTGGCTGAATGAAAATAAAAAAAAACACTTAACAATCACAATACATTATTTAATTTCTATTTCCTGAAAACATAGACAGTAATAATAGAGCCTTTAGGAAGCACTTGATGTAGTTTTTATTACTTTATTATTAGCAAGAATATGAATAAACTGGTATTAAATTAAATTAGTGATGAATCACCCTGAGGCATGAATCATACATTATTAACAGCAGGAGCCACTGTGATGAAGACACAGATAAATGAAATGAATTACAAAAACATTGTACTGTCACTAAATTAGAGAGTGTTTTCAGGGGAACTCATTTCTCATTAAGAGGATCAGGTTCTCCTATAGTTCACATCCTCCTCGTGGTTCAAGTACTTTAGCTACTTCAACTACTTTATCCATCCACTGAAACTGAAAGCTGCAAACTCTTGGCCATAAAATGAAAATTGATTTTTTTTATTTTTGTTTTACCATTCCTTCTCTACTCCAATTGACCCTCCTTCACCCCATTCCTATGACCTTTGTGCACCACGTGTGTAAAAAAAAAAAAAAAAAAAAAAAGCATATTGTGTCCATTACAACCACCCATGTTAGCTTTAGGCCAATAGAAACTCAGATTTGATTGTGATGTGCTACGCTGTCAGTCTGTCATGAATCACTCGTTTCATTCAGGGAGTCATCAACTGCTGCTGCTGCTGCTGCTGCTCATCTGGGCTTATTAGTCAATTGGCTGGAAACATCTGAGTCAGTCCACACGTGGCACAAAGTTTTATTAATAACAGGACTTTTATATCATCCTTTATAGCTCAACTGAAAGACCTTTACAATGTGTTCCATGTACACATTCGCACACACAAATTAACACACTAGTGAAACAATTACTGGGGGTACCTCAGGGGTCAAGCACCAAACCACCTATCTTTCAGTTTCTGGATAACTCATTCTACTTATGCCACATTTCCGCTATGTGAAACCAGCTTGACTAGGCACGGCACGGCTCGACTCGGTATTCCTGGAGACTGTTTCCATTAAAGGATACTACTGACTTTACAGTACCTGGACATCATAGCGATGCGGCACGTTATTTCCGTGTCGTCTGCTCAGAGAGTTGCTGAAAACTCGCTCATTGCGTGTTGTCTCGTCTGAATTTTTACGTCGGCCACCAAAGACTTAATCTCCTCGACCGACCATGGTGTAGTTTTGGGCTGTTATCATGTGGATTAATGTACCGCTATATTTACTGTCCACTTCCGCATCTATTTTTTGTAAAATGGCGGGTCACAAAGAAAACTGTCTGACCAATCAGTGGTCTGCAGTGTTATATGTCATGGTTTAGTATCACTTGGAACCTCGGCGGAGGTGATACCAAAACTAGTAATGGGTATCAGATTCCAGGGTCCTTTTTCATAATGGAAACGCAAAAAGGCTGAGCCGAGTCGAGCTGGTACCACGCAGTGGAATGCGGCAATAGTGAACCCAGTTGAATAAATGGGTTGAATAACAGCAGTGCCGAATTTGTAAAGTGGGAGGTGCCAGAAATGCAGAGGGAGGGTGGATCCGGTTGACTCAAACGGGGGTGGAGGTAACAGGGACCAGGTCTAAAACATAATGTAAAAAAGCTTAGCATAGCTTAATGTCTGACAACTGTAATCAATCATCACCAAATTTGTTTTATAAATTGTCTGTTTCTCTCATATACAAATCGTGAAGACAGAGTGAATGACTGGACTCAAATGTGCGGTGCTGAAAAGAAAGTGTTTTATCAACAGAAAAATAAGCATCCATTAATCTCGGGGTTTTCATTTAGATTTTTGCAGAGGTGAAGTGGACATGATTAGAGATATCCATGCATAATCTGGTGTTGACTGATCACTGTTTTCAGACATCAAGCTACATTAAGCTTTTTTTTTTCTATAATGTGCGCCTATGGAGAGGAAAATTTTAATGCATATAATATCCATAGAAGTGGAGTTTTCGTTTTGATTTTAGGAGAGGTAAAAGTGGGCACAACTAGAGATGTCCACATGAAATTTGGTGATCACAGTTTCTGGACATTAAGCCATGTTAAGCTTTTTTACATTAAGCGTTTTAGACTATCCCCTCCCTCCATCTTTCCCTTATAATTGACCTTAAAATGCATCTGAACACAAGATTTTTGTGTAACTTCGAAGGGGAATAAAGATTAACAAGACAGATAACAATTAACTTTTTTTTTTTCATTTATGCTATTAATTTTTTCATAGGGGTGCTGGATCCAATGAAATAGGTTCCGGATCTGACGTTGGAGGTGCCAGATCCCGATCCAGCTGGATCTGGCTCAAATTAAGCCCTGAATAAATGGGTAAATAAACAAAACCCAAAAACAATCATGCCAAAGCGGCATCTGATTATGAAATGCCCAGAATAGAAAGGGAAAAACAAGGATCTTTTACTTCTTTCATTGTCGTGTCTTATGGTATGATTTGTTCAGAGCATATGATCTGAAGAAGAAGCAATAATATCTTAATTTTAAGTTGAATTCACCTTAGACTGACAGCTTTTAACTTTAAGTGTCTGGAGTTATTAATATGATAATCTATGTTCTAAGAGCTGCTGAGATAAATTACAAATGAAGTCCAAATAATCCTCCATGTAAAAGTATATAGGTGATGATTGAAAATGAAATGGTTGTTATGACAACAAAACAGAAGTATGACGACTAAAAAGTTGGGATCAAAGGCTACAAATCATTTGCCAGGGTAAGTACGCGCTTGGTCAGTGACACAAATGAGGAGGTTCTTAGAAAGCACTGTACCCTGCTGTACGGAACCTGAGTCTGCAGGGCCTGACTACAACCAGATGACCAACCAGGAATGCAGGAAATTCAACAATATATTCCTTCTGAAATGAAAAAAGTGAACCTCAATGTCTGAATTAAATTCCTATTGTACTCAACAGACCTTTCACTAAAAGTTAGACAGTAATCACCCATAATAACATTAACACTGACTGGTGTAAATCAGTATTTTCAAGTAATTTCCACTTTATTCCCCCAGGGTACCTAGGGATGGGAATCCATAAGAATTTAACGATTCTGATTCCATTATCGATTTTGCTTATCGATCTGATTCCTTATCAATTCTCTTATCGATTCTCATTGAGAGAGTACAAACGGGTGTGTTTGTATTAAGTGTCTTTTATGTTTCCATCTCTGCACAGAAAATATAACATAGAACATATACAGTATGTACAAATAATAATAACAGATGATGCCTGGCCTGGTTTTGTGGGGGGGGGTACACTGAAAGTGAAACTAAAGACGCTTTACTAATTCCTCTATTGCTGCATTTCCATTACGTGGAACCGGTTCAATTCTGCCCGTCTCCTGTTGTTGTGCACCTCATTTCCTTTTCCCTACCTTCGGAAACTTGTACCTGAGGGAGTATGACGTTTGTTGCCCGCACCGGAACCAGAACTGGGCCCGGATGACGGCCTGGTGTTCACTCTGCCGCTAGATTCACAAGCATCGCTAAGTAGCGAATCAAATGAATCACATGCTGTGGGCAAATGTTTGAGCATATTGGAGGGATTCCACTCTTTTGAAGAAATGGAAGCTTTGACAGTGTTCCAGTGGACCTGGTGTCGTCTTTTTAGACCGTTTCTGCCTCAACACCATGTTGGCTACGTTCTGACCAAAACAATGCAACGTACACATGATGTCATCGCGCATGCGCAACAAAGGTGGAATCGATAAGAAGAATCGTTCTGCAGGCAGGCAAACGATTCCAAGGAATCGAGCAACTGGGATCCGGTTCTCAAAAAGAACCAGTTCTCGATTCCCACCCCTAAGGGTAACCTTTACATGTCAAAAGTACGTGTATGTTGTAATACTGCCTCTTGAAAAACTAGTTGGAGAAACCTCAGGGTGTGTAGGTGTGACCATGTCTGTTGCTTGACGTGTTGTTAAACAGATCTATGTTCCCTTATCATTACAATCTCACTGTCATTGTATTCATGGACACAATGGGCCCCTCCTCTCTTCCAGCGGTGTGTAACCTCAATGAGCTTGAGGATAATCCTAGTATTCTGCACACTCAGGGATAAACTCTGGTTAAATTTAACTTGCTAATCCATGAGAACCCAGAAGCACACACACACACACACACACACACACACACACACACACACACACACACACAGACACACAGACACACAAACACACATATGGCAGGAGCTCCAGTCTATATCAACATATGAGCTCTCTATTCCTTCCCCTCAACACTGGAAGGATTTTACATGACAGTAATGTAGTGCTGTACTTAACAGTCTTAATGCACACTGTTGCTTGTGCCAATATTGCAGCCGGTACATTAAGTCAGCCTATTAGCCTTTGCATATCCGTGCTTGAGCCTCCTTACACATTCACTTCCCTGAATGTAATTACTTAAATAATTAAAGCCAGCATTTTATCAAATACTCTCTTCCTTTGTATTGATGTCTTCGCAAAAGTATTTAAATATTGTGTCCACTTATAATTTATAGTTGCAGGATTGTCTGGAATCGGAATTCCAAGGACAGTGTTGCAGCAATAAAGAAAATCTAGCCTCCTGCTGGTGCCAAATTTGTTCCTTAAGTGCATTACACTATCAGCTGCACCATATGGATTTATTAAAAGAGACATTGCAAGTGACAGAAAGATTTCTGAAAATGTTCTGGGATTTTCTGTCACTACACATATGCCATCGCCGTCAGCATGACTAATATTTGGACCTGCATATGTTTTCGATCTGGGACTCTTGGATTGATCATAAAGGAACTAAAAACTGTCTGGAGGTGGGAAAATGTAGGTGAGAGGAGGTGAAAATACACCCTAAACTACATCAGCTGAAATGTAATCCTCACGCTTCAAGGAGTAGAATGTAGTATTGATGTTCCAAATTTTCAACAGTAGGTGGAAGTTGCACATCAGAACACACTTATGACTAACAAAACCACCGCCGAATCAATGCTATGTATTCACAGACTGCATCACTGGATAAGTACAAACTCACTGTTTACACACATCTGTGTTAGGTATCATCACTGTTTCTTCTTCAACTAAAACTCCTGCTGGTTATTTTTACAGTCAAACAAAATATCACTGTGTTTATAATCTTCACATGCTGTATCAGCTGATAGTTTACATTATAGCGCTATTAGCATGGCTCTGTTTTTAGACAGAAAACAGCCACAGTAAAACCACAAATTACCTTCTTTTTCTCTACAGTTTGTGTTGTCAACAGCTGCACTAAAGATCTGTTTGGAAATGTCCAAACGAAGTCAAAATGGTCACAGTTTAATCTGACCCATGGGATAAACAAATTATGAACTCAGTGAAGATATAACATCACATGATAACTTTGTGCCTTCATAAGCCTCATCATCAAACTCACACATGTAGAGTAAACACCACAATTAATCCAGCTTTTATCTGTCTCTAAAAGTTGCTTCTTAAAGATTATCATCTTATCTTGTCACTTTCTGTGGTTTTGGTAAAAGCCCTGTGGCATTTTCTACATTTTCCTCACCCATGAGAAACCATCAGATGACCCACTACTCCCTCTAGCGGTCACATAAATCTGTTGGACTGTCGGTGTGAATAGATTTGGTTCATATCTCTACAGACTAACAAACTGGTGTCTTTGGCATGACTTCAGAGCTCTTGTTCTCAACATTCTAACGATCATTTTTAAAATATTTGAAAGTACGAAATTCTACATATTGCACCTCCAAATCGCTTTCCAATGACCTGGTAAATGTTGAACCTCAGCAAATGGTTTGTTTAAAGGAATGAAAGTCTACAAAATTATAATGCACGGACCCTATAAATACAAGACTGCTTAACCCATAAAGACCCAGCGCTACTTTAATTTCATTCCCAAATGAAATTTTCTCTATATCTAACCTTTCTTAGGTGATTTATCCCATTTATTTATAATAGTATCCTCTGTATTTTGTATTTATCAGTATAAATAAGATATTTTCCTTGTATTAATTTACCTAATCATGTATATGTTCATTAAAGCTCAGATTAAAATTGAGAGTTTATTATCAGAAACAGACAAACTGAAGAAGAAAATGAATTTTGTGTAAAATATATCATTAACTGAACATAAAACAAGTATCTCCATCCACTGTCATTGATCCAACTACATGGTTTTACTGGTGAATCAATGTTGTAGAAGATGACAGTGTTTCCACGGTATCTATGGAGCCTCTGTACATCCAAATGGCTCATATCTGATAACCATGAAAAGGTGACAAACTGCATTTTACACCAAATAGGATTAGTGAATCAACAGGCATTAAACATTTTGGTTGCCAGTGGATGTTTGGGTCTTTATGGTTAAAAGAAGGTGAGGTGAAAAGTAAAAGATGCCCTAAATTCTTTTATATGCCTCCTAATTAAATTTCATTATTAGTCTTCCTTACCTGTACAATCTCCAGCATTTCCTCACGGCTGATGTAGCCGTTGCCATCCAGGTCATACATGCTGAAGGCCCACTTCAGTTTCTGCTCCAGCTTCCCCCGTGATGTCACACTCAAAGCGATAATGAACTCCCTGAAGTCTATCGTCCCGTCGCCGTTGGTGTCAAAAGTTCGGAAGACATGCTCAGCGAACTTAGAGGCATCACCATAGGGGAAGAAATTGGCGTAGATCTTCTTAAACTCTTCAACATTCAGGGTTCCACTGGGGCAATCCTTCAAAAACCCCTGAGGCGAAAAAAAAAGAGTGAGTATGAGACAAGACAAGACAAAAATACGTGCTTTAACAATGTCTTTCTTCATTACATATATATACCTCTACATATTTAACTTCACGTTTATAACTGACCCAAATAAAACCTTTTCATTCAAAGCTGGAACAATCCACAATTAAATTTCTACTCAAAACCTCTGGTCAGACTGAAGAAGTACTTTCTCTAAAGCAGCTTATTCTTGGGTATTTAACAGCTGGTTCTATCTATGTTTCAATGAGTCACCTTTAAGAAAGCAGCACAGTGAAATAGAAGAAAAGGGAGGTAAAAGTCACGCCGGTCCTAGTTTTTGTTCAGAGGAAATAAAGGTCTTATTCTTTCATAGAGACTATTAAGACAGAGACGGTAAGTCTGTGTCCTAATTTGAGGGCAGACATTTTGACAATCATATTAAAATGTAGTTGCAAAAAAGTCATCACAACCCTCCTATTAATAAATGTTTTTTCATTGATAGAGTCTGGCATTTTCAGTCACAGCTTGAAGGGAGATTTATCGACTCAAGGTGCAGATTTATGGCCAATAAAACCCCCCCAAAAATACCAGCAGGGTAACTCTGAAGACACATGCAGCACCTTAACATCCGGTGGAATATACTATACAGTTTATATGGCATCTGTAGCATCCAGGAGCTGTTAATCTTCTGACTTGACCAATATCATAATAAGTGAAAGCCGGGGTCAGTGAGGCTTTAGTCATAGGTCATGGACGTAACAGTTCAACACGTACAGCGATTATACCGGACAGCTGTTCCATAGGTCTAATCCATGCCAAAGCCACCCCAGCCGTTATAGAAAACACATACTCCAGCACACCAGATGAGGTGATCATTCATCAGTCCACTCACTGTGGCACTTTATCATCCGAGATCTAATCCGGTCTCTTCTGTGGATAATCAGACTGGGAGTGGATGGTGGGCTGCCTTGGAAAGAGATGAGCATTGTCAAGAGTCTGGGATTCTGTCAGTATTACTGATTAGAGAAGATAAGCCACTGACAAAGTTCACAAATACTCTATGACATGGAGGCTGTCTGGGGCTTGCCTGGCAAAAACAGGCCTTTTCCAGCAAATAGTGAATGAATCTTGGAACCGGGCGACACGGTGGAGCAGTGGTTAGTACTGTCGCCTCACAGCAGAAGGTCCTGGGTTCGATTCCCTAGCGAAGTTTGCATGGGTTCTCTCTGGTTACTTCAGCTTCCTTCCACAGTCCTAAGACATGCACTAATAAGTTAATTGGTTAATCTAAAATTGTTGTAAAATGGTTGTTCGTCTCTATGTCAGTCCTGCGATGAACTGGTGACACGTCTAGGGTGTACCCACCTTTGCCCATAGGTAGCTTCAATAGACGCCAGGATCCCAACACCCTCTCGAGGACTAAGCAGTTCAGAAGATGATTGAATGAGTCTTGGAACCTAAAAAAACCTAGTAAATTTGCCACCACTGCCCACTGGTTCATAATATGGTTACTGCTCCAATATTTGACAACATCCTTTTTCGATTGTTGAATCCTTTGTTTTGTTCTTGCATGAAACCTGCCATTCTCATGCTCCTTTCTAGCTTTTCTGGATCTCACTATATCACTAAACAGCACCAACTCAGGGTTTGTTGGTAGACCACTGTATATTCTTTTTTCTGCCTGTTTCTCAGAATTCCACACTGTTGTGTCTTCTCCACCCTGTTTCCAACCTATAGAATATGGCATGGCCACAGAGGTCAGAAAAAACCTTCTATGTTTTAGTTTCACCTGAAAACAACTGTCTTGTTTCTGAATCAATTTGGTTAGGCCTTGATAGGACAACAGTGAAAATACTGGTACACGTTAGGACTGGGTTATCAAAACCTACTAAAACATCAGACTGACCACTTTAAAACAACAGAGCAAATTTAGTTTGTAAAATAAACCCAATCAAAGGCAAAAAAAAAAAAAGCAAAAACAGTGCGTCATTATGGAAGAGCAAGCAATGTTGTTGTCAAACCAAATCTAGTCACTGCCTGGTCAAAAAAAAAAAAAAAAATGCCACACACAATATTTCACTGAACTGCCTTTAGCTTTGATTCCACGTCAAATCCACTGTGACACTGTTTATGCCAATGCCTATGCAATGTCAAAATAAATGTCACATTATCCATCCATGGCTGCATTAATTTTTCACCAAGATTTTGTAATGATGATGAAGGTGATGGAGTTAAACCAAGCATCTCATTCCAAAGATTCTCAATAGGGTTCAGGTCTGGAGTCTGTGGTGGTCAATCCATGTGTGAAAATAATGTTTCATGCTCCCAAAACCACTCTTTCACAAGCCCAATGAGCCTGATGATTCCTGGCATTGTCCATTGTTCATGTTCTCTATCAAACTGATGCCTGTTTAACAAATGAGAAGCTACTCAATGAGTTGGTATAAAAAATGAGTTACAGCTGAAACATACTAATCACACACTAATTAACCAATGCAAGGCTCTGTCCTATTTGTTTAGTTAGATCCAAGTGAGGACTTTTATTTTGGCCAGGCTGTGTAGACAGTGACCTAATGAGGTGGGTCTACTGAAGTTCTCTCACTTGTCGAAAATCAGCCATATTCTCAGAAAGTCCAACCAACTCCAAATTGGTACTTGCATGAACCCAGAAATAACACTGTCAGTGGGTAGAACTGGGAGCAGAACCAAATGTATGCACCTAATTTCCCACTTTCTATGTAAAAATGTTAAGACCATCAGAAGTGCTGACAGTTTCTAGCAACTTCTGAGAACAATTAGTCCTTTGTTGTTACAGCAAAGTCTTCATCCATGTTGACAAGTATTGCATAGTCTTGGCTCGGTGACGGCTCAAGTGTTTAATTACTCGCTGAGAGGTGTAAATTTCTACATGCAGTGCACAGGAGCCATGTTTTTCGTCATAAGAATTCTAAGCTGCCAATTAACACAGCTCACTGTCATATAAATGTAGTAGCATAATAAGCACAGTTTTTCTCTGTGACTTGTAAATAAAATGGAGCGACCAAAGTACAATACATTACATCAGGAATATGTTCGTGAAATGTCTAGTTGTAAAATACTGTATGATATGATCGAGGGTTCCTACGTACTTTATACCAACTCCTGGAGTTCATGGTCGGAGAACTCGTATTCTCCCGGAGGTCCTGGAGCATCTCTGGCCGGAGCTTGCTGTTCTGTTTCCCATGGCAACCGAACAGGAGTCTGGGTTTCCTTGACAAACAACAGTGACTATAGCACCAGCCAGGCTGTTTTCACACCTGTCAATCAGAGATAAGGAAACAGGAGGTCAGCAATAATTAAGCGCAGACGAACAGACATGGAGAAGCAGGTTGGTCAAACAGCAAATAGAATGTCACTGAAGTCCCTCAGCAAAACAAAATATTTAAAGAAAAAGACAGGGATGGTGTACATGTGTCATACTGCAGATAGCGAAGAGGGGAAAAAAATCATCCAGGACAAATTGAATCATCACACAAACAATAGGAAACATAAAGCAAGCTCCGACAGTGACACAATTGACAAGCATGACTTCGACGACTCATGCAAAGCCTTTTCTAATAAAATCAAAGTGAGCCTTGTCACGGCATTGCATCCCAATCCTCTTGACACACTACGTTATGCAATTCAGCAAGTCTTTTAAACTGCTACATCACATTGCAAAACAGTAAATAATCCCAAACACACCCCTGTGACGTCAAGTGCTAGCCCACTGATCACATTTATGGGTTATTCTGGCAGCTGTGTGTTTGTGTGTCAAATCAGATGTGTGTGAGTGTGTCCAGATCTCATAATCTTCATCTCAATTCATGCTGCCTGACCAAACAAGATTTTAGAGATGTGATTGTGAAAGCAATGCCTCATTATTATTGTTATATAATATATATAATATATCTATATATTATATATATCTATATATATATATATATATATATACATATATAGCAAAGGACAAAAATATATTGTGATGGATAATATGCACATTTGAAGGAAAATAAACAAAAACAATACAAAAGCCTAAATAGCCCTAAAAAGTAAAAAGCTGATAAACTGATTTCCTGTTCTTAGCTTAACCAATAAAAACCCGAACAGCCACTGATGACCAAAACCATCTACTGGTCTAAGATGTTTAATACCTGTTGATCCACTAATCCTATGAATCCATGTTAATTATTGGTGTAAAATACAGTTTGTCATCATTTCATGGTTATCAGGTATGACAGTTTGGATGTTCAGAGGCGCTGTAGTTACCATGGAAACACCGTCATCTTCTACAACATGATTCACCAGTAAACCCATGGAGTTGGATCGATGACAGTGAGGGACAACTAGGTTTATGTTCAGTTAATGATAGATTGTTGCTGAAAAATTCATCTTTTTGCGCAGTTTTCTCTGTTTTGGGTATGATATCGCTTAACTTTAATCTGAGCTTTTACGAACATCTACTGATCGTGAATCGAATATAGGAAAATTCTGGAGTTTCACTAAAAAAATGCAAACACAGAAACATAATATTGAGTAAATGGTGATAAATCACTTAGGAAAGGCGAAAAATAGGGAAAAATTCATTTGGGAACTGCCACTGGGTCTTTAGGAGTTAATACCCCATAGTAACCACCTTCACTGTTCATATACTCCACATACTGCATATAATTTACTAGGGCTGGGTAATATATGCATTAACTCAACTGACCACCACATCACACAGTAAACACTGTAACATCACACAGACATCTAACCTTTTAACTTTGAAAACCTTCTGTGTTTTTGCTGATGCTAGTTGTTACATAAAGTTATCAGTGGTTTAGATTCTCCCACATTAGCAGAGTTTATTACACCACGCTCTGATAATGGAAGGACGATGAGGATCTGAAAAAGAAGCGACTGTGTCATACAGTGCAGATGTTGTGAGTTTGGCAAATCAGCTTTTTCAGAATGAGCTACAAAATGATGGAATTCAGTATGAAACAGAACAAGGGAAAGCAGCAGTTTGGTTTAAGATTAAAATCAAATCATGTCTAAAATCAAATGCAATCATGCACTTGTCACAGAAATGCAAATGCTTCTTTGGATATCCTCAGTTTCAGGAGTTAAATGATTAAGTAATGCATTTGACAAACCACATTACATAAACTGTTAATTAATATGGCACTTAATTAAAACTTTTATTAGTACACATTGCTTCAACACTGGTGGAAACTTCATGGTAAGTGTTAATTGTTCTACCCTGCTGCGTGCGTGTGTGTGCATGTGTGTATATGTATGTGTGTGTGTGTGTGTGTGTGTGTGTGTGTCTTCACAGTAATATAAACTACAGTATCACTGAGGCTTGAACACCTCTGTCTAGACTTGGCTCACCTCTCTGACCTCCAGTCGTAGCAGTTTGCTGTAAAACCAAAACCTCAGTGCATGTGTGAGGGAATGTGAGGGTAAACACAGACTTGTTTATACCTATATAAACTTGACTATGAGGTGGACAGTGTAGGTGTTTCAGGTCTTTATCACTGCCTGACTGCCCAGCTCCGCACAGAAACAGAACCCACACGCTCGATTGTCTCTATTCTGCTAATAAAATTAGACTCATATTAAGTCTCCCATCCTGAAGGCATTAGACTAAATGCTTGTACACTGACAGTAATATTTGCAGCCAATTCCCAGACTACTGAGGGGAGAAATGTAGCCATAAATTATGATTTCCTTCCCTCTGTTTGTGGCTGGTGAATGCTGCAAACTCTGTGGATTAGGATTCATTACAATGGCCCTTTGCCACCTGGCATTAAAGTGCTGCATTGATGTCTTGAAGTGATTTACTGACCTGCATTTCCACTAGCTGTTCAAATACTCAAATTACCTTTGTCTCAACCAAAAAAAATATTGTTTGTGTCTCTTTCTTCGTCACATAATTCTCTTCTTTAAGACTGACAGTAAACATGCCACCAAAAGTCTGTTTTTTCCCCAGCACGGCTCAGCCCGGCTTAACCCAGTGCAATCTAAGAATAAAGCCAGACGCAAATTAATTTCTCCTCCAGGAGTAATTGAGCAGTGTCTGCTGTGCTGAAAGCTATATGTGAAATCAGCGTGTCTCACTATTAAACCTGCAATTTGTGTGCAAAAAGACACAAAATGGATTGCTGTGCCACAAATGATTGTTTATACAACACACACCTGGTATACGTGCATCGATGCATGTTCTTTAGTACCTGCAGAAATTAATAATAGCGTCCCATGCTGTCCAATTGTCATTTGAAGAACAGAGCCAGAAAACTGTCTGTGCCTTTGTATCAGTTATGTCTGTGTGTGGCTTAGAGGAGAAGATGAGATTTAATTGGGAGAGGAAAATATTCTCTACAGCCTCATTACAGCAACTAATGCTTCCTGATGACACACAGGCATACAAAGGAAGCCTTCACCTTAATTGGCTTCTCCCAAAAGCGAGTAAAGTAAAAGAACGTATTATAATGACCATTTCATCTGTGAACAAATCATGCTGTATTTATGGGCCTATTGCTGCATTCATGGTCATTTTCAGACTTGCTCTTGTTGAATGCTGGAGAACTGCATTCATCATTAAGGCTGAGACAATAAGCAAAAACAACAGACACAACAAATCTTCTGAATGTGTTACATATCTGAATAAATTCACAGCTCTATGACCATACAGAAATGTAAAAATATATAACATTTGAATATGTACTATTACAATTCTGTTTTGCTTGTTCCATTTTCTAATGGGCCTTATGTGGGGCTGGGCGATAAAATGATAATGATATATATCGCGATATAACTTTTCCTTGATAGAAATACGAGACATGCTCGATACAATTTCGAAAGAATTCATTCGTCCATGTTTTGACAGACGTGAGAACAGCCAATCATAATTAAGTAGCGCCGCACTGAACCAATCACGCTAGAGCCACGTCAAGTTAGGTTGACACACACAGCACAGGTGTAAGAGCAGCTGCAGCACAAGCTAATGTTTGGGCTACAGTGGGACATAATGAGTGTTCCCTTGGGAGAAAATATGACGTGGGTGACCAGGTGACTGAAAAGTAGGTTGTGAACTGATTTGGTTCTGGCGTACAACAGAGGCATAAAAGCCAGGAGTCGGACGGTCAAAGTATGTAGTTTCACTTTCGGTTTACACCAGTTACAGCATGGAGGTACGCACGGCTTGACGGGGGGGTGTTGCAGTCTGTGCCTACCGCAATACTAATACACACAAACCATACGGCTGTATAACTGAAACTTAAGACGCTTATAAGATGGGGTCAGTAAATCTTAGGATGGGGGGCTGGGGGGAGATGAATAAAGCAGGGGAATAATACATAACAGTGGAGAGAGGGATAATTCAAAGAGTGGAGGGAGGGAGTTCTCCATAAACACAGCAACATATGTATTTCTTTCTCTCTCTCTTTCTCTCTGATGTCTTCACAACTAACTTATGAGTGAAAATTTAAGCTTGACAAAAAATAGTGATTTGATTTATATCGTGATATAAATCGATATCGTCTGATAGGAAAAAAATTATCGTGACATAATTTTTTTCCATATCGCCCAGCCCTAGTCTCATGTATATTCTGCACATTTTACATATATGTACATATGTGTTTTCACTTCATACAAAGTCAATATAAGTGCATATGTTATTTTTCTGTTTGTGACTTTGATATCATTTTGTTAGAAGAATTACTCTCTCTAACAACTGGCCAAAGGTTATTTTAAACCCTTAGACTGAGTGACCAAAAACATCCACTGATCTAAAATGTTTAATACTTTTGGACCACTGATCCTACCAATGGACTGAAATAATTGAGGTAAAACGCAGTTTTTCAGCTTGTCACTGAAATATGGTGGATTTGGATGTTCAGAGGCTCCATCGAGAACATGGAAACAGTGCTATTTTCTGCAACAGTAAGTCATCAATAAAACACCATTTAGTTTGACAAATTATAGTGGTTGTAGATGCTTGGTTTTCTGTTGAGTTAATGATATATTTTGCTGAAATGGTCACTTTTTCCTTCACTTTTCTTCACTTTGTTGATAAAAGAGAATTTACTCTGAGCTTTTATGAACATCTACAATAACTTCAATAAAGGGAAATAACAGATTTTCACTGAAAAATGTGCAATGCAGCGAATTATAATATAATAAATAGTGGTACATCATGTATGAGAAGATAAGTTTAGAAAAAATAATTTAGAAGTTGGCACAAGAAGAGTTCTAGGTCTAAAAAGGGTTAAATAAACTTAAGCCAGTGACTGAGTGTGACTGACCACTTATGAACAGTTACTGTCCATTATAAATAGAGTTCAAAATGGTAAAAGACTGAGCAAACGTAGAGCTAAATGTCCTAAAACATGATGAATATAACTTGTGAGACATTTCCTACTGTGTGTACAAAGAACAAAAGCCACATTTTGAAATGAAGGCAATGCAAAAGTATCTAAAAGTCTGATCACGGATACTTGCAAAACGCTGAAAAAATACTGTCTCCAGTTGAGTCCCACTACAAAAATGTCAGCTTCTCTTTGGAATTACTGAGTATGTTTTTCCAGGAGGTCATTCTGGTCTCATTGGCTTTATTTACGTACTCTCATTAGTGTACTGGTGGTTATTTTGTAAATTCTTGCTCCATTAATATGATTTTAGACTGTGTGCTGTGTGGGTGTTGACAAAGAGGTGTGATTAATTAGGATGACTGGCTCGTCTGCTGAGTATCCGTTAATTAAGTAAAACATTCTTTAACTCATAGAGACGTGTACTTTAATTATGGTTAATAAGTTACACTGACAAACCCTTAAAGGATTTTGTTCATGAACGTTACCAGGACTTTCGCTGCAGTCATACCAATTGGGGATGTGTGAATACACAATTGAACACTGGTCCACCTAAAAACATGGGTTCCGTTCAAGTCAGTCAGAGTCACTGTAGTCCCCTTGGGCATTGTGGGTAAACACAGTCCCCAAGATTTAGTTTTTATGTGGTGGAAAGAGAAGTTGGCATGCATTTATCAATAGGTGAGCAAGGTTTGTTTTTTTTTGTTTGTCTTCTCTCCTTCAATAATTCTTCATGCAGCACCACCACAAGTGTTGAGGGGCATAGGTTATCTAAAGCACAGGTGTCAAACATGTGGCCAGGGGGCCAAATCCGGCCTGCCAAAGGGTCCAATCCGGCCCGTGGGATGAATTTGTGAAATGCAAAAATTACACTGAAGATATTAAAAATCAGTGACGTCAAAATCATTTTAATTCAGGTTCCACATACAGACACACACAGTCCAATTAGATATCAAGTGGGTCAGACCAGTAAAATATTATCATTATAACCTATAAATTATGATAACCCCAAATTCTCTCTTTGTTTTTTAGGTGTAAAAACAGTAATATTACATGAAAATGTTTACACTGCCTAACTATACTTTACAAAAACATGAATAACCTGAACAAAAATGAACAAACGGAAATGTCTTAAGAAAAGTAAATGCAATTTTATCAATATTCTGCCTGTTACTAAATGTTTTGTGCGATTGTAATGCACATGTGTAAATGATAAACTGATAAGCCAAGGCATAACATTGTTAAATTTGTACTTGTTTTTCTTAAGACAATTCAAGTTGTTCATGTTATTCAGATTTTAAGGAAAATTTGTGGATGTAAACCTGATCATAATAATTTAACTTTTTCACTGTTACTATTTTACTGGTTCGACCCACTGGAGATCAAATTGGGGTGAACGCGGCCCCAGAACTAAAATGAGTTTGACACCCCTGCTCTAAAGGTTCCATTCCTTTGACAAAGTGCGGCAAATTTGGACCAGAAGAATGTTGCAAACCAAAATGAACTACGTCCCAATTGTACAGAGTCTACCGGACTCTGTTAGTGTATTTATATATATATATTATTATATATTTGTTAGGTGTAAAAAACAACCATTATTTTAACCTGGCCTGTTCGTATAGCTTTGCAACAATTGCAAACATTGGCATTTATTTAGTCTGACATCACTATTGCCATAAAACTCATTTCAGCATACAAACAGTCAATTACCAACATGAGACTGTATAAGCCTGTACTATAACTTCTTTCTTAAATGAAGAGCATACGTTTAAGTTTCATAAATACTTGTTCAAGCTCCTGGTCTGTTTACAGCAGTACATGGCATGATTTTGTGCTCAGCTAGGTATTGAAGTAAACCATTACATTATTCATCTTCCCCTAAACAGCAATGACAAAAGCCTAATAAATGAAACATAAAGTGTGAAGATGTGAAACATGTCATAAAACCCATATTCTATTTCCGGGGAATTCATAAAGATCCAGTATGGCATATGCAGTGGGAACTACTGTTAGTTAGCTGACAGCTAATGTTAGCTAGCACCAAACTGTTCCTCACTGTGCTTCTTTGGTAAAGACCCGTTATTGTATTTATCAACTTCATCCACTTATCACATGTAAAGTGGTAGAATGACACCTGGACATGTTTTATGGACTAAGAGACACAGTATCCTGATGACCTGAATATAAAGGAATTAACAGATTTAGAACCGTAAGTAAGAAAACATCTTGAATTGCATATGATTAGCTACTCTGCTGCTTAATTTGGCTAACCTGCTAATTAGTATCCTACTGTATTGATATTATTATCTAATATAACACCGCTGTATTTGATACTGGTGGGCATTTCCTACTTAATGGTGTGATCCACGTTTTCAAACATTAGCTCATCCTAATATTGTCTATCTTGGCTGCAAAGAAACAAGATGGTGACCACCAAATGTCTTAACCTTTAGCCTAGTAGTTGACAATCCAAAAGGAGATATCGCAATTACACTCCAGGTGCGTGAGTGAGTATACGTAGACCACTGGTATTTTTGTGACCATGTAAGAGTACCTTTTTACCAATTCAATGTACGAATCCAAGAGTCCACATGTTAGATTTGTCTAGAACCCGGTTATTTTATGACATGTCAGAAGTGCTATCTCAATACCCATTCACACCCCCTAAAAAACTGCCTCAGCTATTTAAAACTTTATAAAAACTATAGAGTTTTTATAAAGTTTTAAAACTATAGAGGGGAGACACGGTGGTGCAGTGGATAGCACTCGTGCCTCACAGCAAGAAGGTCCTGGGTTCGATGGGGGGTGAGACCTTTCTGTGTGGAGTTTGCATGTTCTCCCCGTGTCTGCGTGGGTTCTCTCCGGGTACTCCGGCTTCCTCCCACCATCCAAAGACATGCACTGATAGGTTAATTGGTTAATCTAAATTGCCCATAGGTGTGAATGTGAGAGCGATTGTTTGTCTCTATATGTTCAGCCCTGCGATGAACTGCCGAAATGTCCAGGGTGTACCCGGCCTTTGCCCGTAAGTAGCTGGGATAGGCTCCAAGCAACCCCCGTGACCCTAGTGAGGATAAAGCGGGTTCAGATAATGAATGAATGAAGGAATAAAAACTATAGAGTATTATTGAAATTATTCTGCCACTTTTACTTTCTACAATAATTAGTTTAGTTTATATCAA
The DNA here is from genome assembly GCF_902148855.1 of Sphaeramia orbicularis. Taxonomy (NCBI): domain Eukaryota; kingdom Metazoa; phylum Chordata; class Actinopteri; order Kurtiformes; family Apogonidae; genus Sphaeramia; species Sphaeramia orbicularis. The sequence goes on from NC_043967.1 coordinate 28,820,498, forward strand.
TTTACAATTACCACATTCAAGTTGCAATGACAGCGCTGTAACATTAATATAACCAGACATTCTTATTCTTTAGTTTTAGCTACTGCTAATTTTGCTGTGAGTAAATAACTGCTTAAGTGAACTTGGATTTTACATATCCGACCTCACACAATGTTAAGCTGGAAAACAAATCAGTACTGTTGTGTTTAGGTCTGTTTAGAGACATCTTTTAGGCTTCCAATGTAGCTGTCAGAATAAGTGTTAGATCATTTGTGAGCGCTCGGTTTGACAAAGCCTTCTGAGACCGAATCACCAAAAGCGACAGGGTGTAAACTGACAGGCAAGCTGCCAGTAGTCTTCACAAGAAAAAACAAAAAACAAATCCTGTTTTAACACAATGACCTTTTCAGTGCACTCACCACTCTCGTCCCCCCCCCACAACTTTTATTTCTTCGCCCCAGCTGTGACCCGTGAAAGCTCGCCGCATGCCTCCCTGTTGGTCTGAGAATCACAGAATGGTAAACACGGCATCTTTCTGTCCTCACAACGTCAACACAGTTACTGTAATCCCCCCCCATGGCCCCCCAAAACCCAAACCCCTAGTTTCAATCCCTTCGTACTATCCCTCTATCGTTCATCCATCCGTCCTGGAGATAAAACACTAATCCATCTTTCCAGTCTATGTGCCCAGTGCTTGTTTGCTGCTGTAGCCCAGCCCAGTTATAAGTCAAAGCACACACACACACACACACACACACCCTCACACACACACACACACACATTCTCTGGCCCCGGAACATCTGTTACAGAGCGAATAAGCGGGTTGACATCCTCAGTGCAGATATTGCCTGGTAGAGGAAAGTAAGAAAGACAGAGAAAGGAGACAAAGCCATGAAGATGTAAAACCAGGAAAGTCCAGATCAAAGACAGAGGGAGAGAGAGTCAAGGTCAGGCAGAAAATTATATCCAAGGACAGGAGATGCTGCAGGAGGTGACAGAAAGTCTTTCAGGGAAGGTCAGACCGGTGGAAATGTTAAAAATGGATCAAACATACTAAGCTGCTGTTTTGATGAAACCAAAACGTGATTAATGGCAGAGACGGGAAGTAAGAACCAGCTTAAACGCACTGGAATTGTATACCTCTGTACAGTTCAGTTCCTTTTATCGATACCAGCAGTATGGCTCTATATGCTGACTAAACATATTACAAATATCTCACCTGTCAAATCAGTGTTAATAACTTCAGTAAGAAGACAAATGAGAACTATGCTTCTAGTTGTAAAAAGAGGGGAAAAACACCACAAGAGTGAATTACATGAATAGAAACAGTAAACTCTGGTGGATGTGCATCTCTCTCTAAAATGTTAATGCTCACCAATGAATCTTTTGGTCGGTCTGTATCTTGGCTTTTTCACGACAGAGTCCAAGGAGCAGGAACTACAACTACTATATTCATCATTCCTGAACACCGAAGGGCAAACAATCCCAAAAAGAAAACCATGCGATCTGTGAACACATCAGTGCATTCATATATGAAATGAAACTTGCACTGAGTCATTTAAACTTGCTTACACATGCTCAGACCATGTCACACAGCTGTATGCATTTTATGCTACTATAATAGGACATATCGCTCCAGCCAGAGCCTATAGGAAGAAGACAATTGGAGATGTTTAATTGTGTAGCTGAAAATATATGAATTGCCATTTACTTCTGCAGAGATGCACTGAAACCTGACTGCTACTTTTCTATTTGTTCAACTACTGCAAACCTGAGGCATCTATGACTGTTAAGAGTGGGAGTAAGGGTGTATTCAGACCTACTTCGTTTGGTCTGTTTAAAATGGACTAGAGTTCGTTTCCACAGAAAGTCCAGGTGTGAATTTAACCGGCCTTGAGCTGAAACAAACCAAGGAACCATGCACCTTTTAGTGCTAAACGAGCCACCGTAGCTGTTGGAAGTAGCCGAGTCGCACAAGTAATCAGAGCTAATAGCAGCAGCCATGAGCCGTGGACAGATGTGGAGCAATGAGCAGATTGAATGTCTCATTGACATTTGGTCAGATGCCCTTATTACAAAACCGGCTCCAATTGAGCTGTTCTTGACAGTTAATAATATTTATAGTAAATTTCTGTTTGTAAAAATAGAATACATATTCCGAAAAAGATAACTGCACATAGGCTTCCAAATTTGTTTTCATCAACACCCGCCATCTCTGACTCACCCCACCTCTGACTTTTCTGTCCAATCCCAGTGCAGTTCATCACATGTGTGCTTCTGTTTACAAATTTTGGTCCACTAGCACAAAGTGCGATGAGAATGTGGTCAGACCCAAACGAAGTCTGCATTTGATCCAAATCAAATAAGCGGACCAAAGGACTTTCCAGGTGTGAATACACCCTAAGATACAACGCATTACCCACGATAACAGCAGTATCACAACACAACGATGGTGCAGCTCATACACAGCACATAGGGATGTCTGTGTAAATGAAGTAGAGAAAATAAGAAATCAGGAATCATGCATTTACTCAGTGCAGTGTCAGTTTCTTCTTTTCACACTGACAAACTTTTCATTTTAATAAAGATATTAGTATCATAAAATATTACTATGTTCCACCTCTACAAACTATATTTAGGTCTGTGTTGGTTGAATTAAATCACATTCTGATTGCAACAGTACTATAACAGTATGGTTAGCAGTGTGAGAGTCAGACTTTGTATTTTTTATGCAGATGTCTGTAGTGTAATTGTTTAAATAATGTATTGATGAAAACATTATGTCTCACAGTATCTGCCAGCCGCTCATATTGTGACAATATTCTAACAGGATGTTTTTATGTGCATTTTATTGCTCAGAAAGCCCTCACTTGAAAACACAGTATTGCGCACCAGTGAACACTAAAGCTAATTTAAATCTTCAAGCTGGGCTTGCTGCTCCTTAAGGTGAACTGAAGCGGGTTTCATTGCAGACTGTTGAGTAAAGTCCTCCCACACCAGACTGGAGTGATTTCTCAAGGCGACCATGTGAAATAAAAAGTATTAAAAGCATATTGACTATCTATGGCCAGGGAGCTCCTGGCATTATCACAGAGGTAGATGACACTGGCTGTGCAATATCAGTTTTTAATAAAAGGGCCATTACAGTGCATCAGCTGAGCTTTAAGTGAAATAAACTGCAGTGGAAAAAATGACAGGGAATACCATGAGATGGAGAAATGGTAGTGGGGACAGAGGTAGGAGGCATGCGAACGAATAAGAGACAGTCAGAAAGAGTTATAGAAGAGATACGTCCAAAGTCCAATTTTTACATTTTTACAGAGCTGGCCTTTTTCTCAACTGTTTAATGTGCTTTTAAGATGGGAAAATGCTGCCTTCAACTGCCTGCCAAGAGCTCAGTCATTAGAGAGGAAGAGGGATGGAGTGACGGGTGGGGAAAATGTGAAAGGGGCTGGAAGGGGGAGGGGGTGTCGAAGAGCAGCACTGGAATAAAGCAGACAGAGCTGGTGCCATGTGAAAAAGCGACAGATCAAAAACAATGACAGGCACTATTGATTTTTTTTCCCTCGCTCAAGTGTTTTCAGCCTCCTATCTCCCGTTGCGCAGCAATCTGAGAGGCCACCTGAGATGCTGTAGCTTCTAACTTTCCTCCACATTTCTTTTCTTCCTCTTTTCCTCTCCTGCTCTTTGTGTTTCCCATAATTTATACCCATTGAGTCGCTCTTCTTCTCCTAGAACATCCCTCCTGGTGCAATAACACTTATGAAGTAGCAGAGTTCTCTCTTTTCTATCGCACACTGCTCTCTCCCAAGATTTTACCTCAAGTTTTTCTCTTCTAGTCACTTATAATGATGACTGTATTGTACAGATGATAACTTAAAATATGGTAATTTGGTGGAGCCTGCCCTGATGGCTTTGAAAGCTTTTTCTTCCCGGTGCTATTAGGGTCTGGCATGTCGTGTTGACTTGTGTGTAGGTGAATATTGACCCTTTGCATGTTACGTCACGCTCTGTTCGCGCTGCAAACAAGCGCCATGATGGACGGCGGAAGTGCCGGACTGCACACTGGACGGCAAACCGGCTAATATAGAATTTGAACTGAACGTTGTCGTTTTTGTTCATTTTTAGCCCAGTTTTACACATACAGTGGTCGCACACAACAGTTTTATCCTTCTTCATAGACACCCATGATTTCAGCTGGTTCCAGACAGAGCCTGGATCTGATGGACCTGATATTACAGATAGAACAGGCTCTGTTTGTGTCCATAGCACATTAGCTCCACCAAATACTAGCTAGGTGGCTAGACTGGGTTAACTACTGTGAGCCACTGTGTTCCAGTGGCTGTCATAAGTAGCCTTCAATATTAGCTCTGTAGTTGTAGTGGCTGCCATTTTTTTTTTTTTTTTACCAGCTACACGACATTATATGTCCTTCTGTTATTGTCATTACGCTGTGCCATATGTTCTAGTGGTGGAACTGTACATATGACTGTGTGTAGATAGTAGAAAGGCAGACACTTCAACAACAGAGCTAATACTGTAGGCTACTGATGACAGCCACTAACATTATTACAGTGTTAGTTAATTGGAGCTGCTTTTGGTTCCAGTCTGTTTGAGTTTTGATGGCATGCTGGGGGAAACATGTTAAAAACATACACAGCTAGTTAGCTAACGTTAGCTGTATCTTTCCTTTACCATTATAGATACATTCCTCTGCCATGAGCGCAGTACAGCGACTGGGTAATCTAACCTGAGACTAAGAACTGGTATCATCCAGACTTTAGTCTGCTTTTAGATCTGCACCTGTGTATGGAGACACTCCATTTATATCAGAATGGTACAGATCGTGTGCTTTAAACTCCGGTAGACTGGAGGACTTTGATAGATCCTTAAACCCATCAGGAGGGAGAAGGGTCAGTAGCTAGCCCTTCTATCACTAGCTTCTCCAAATAGCGTTCTTTCTGCCGTCCAGTAAAGGCAGCCTTACACTGTGCGAGTTTAGAGACGATTTCTCACTCGTGCGACTCTTTCTGGGATCGGGCCAGATGTGCCTCTAATCGTGTGTCGTGCTTCATGCAGTGTACATGGGGTAAAGAGAAGCGATTAGCACCTCACGACCACCTCACGACCAGCAATCGTGTGTTGGCAAGGAAAATGGAGCTGTTTGAAATCCTGCTCGCTCCTCGTGAGTGTATCGTACTGTCAAAGCAGTGCCACGAACCGATGTGCCTCAAATTCTCACACTGTGCATGCGCGAACACAGACGCGTACAGTAGCGTACAAGCTAACAGTAGCTGGCTGTTGTCCTAGTGCAGTTCAGCTGTTGCAGTTTACCTCTAGTTCTCTTTGCTGTAGGATGACAGCCCATACTGTCCACGTCTGGCCAACCAATTCCTGCACCAAACACATCGTTGTCTTTTCTTCTTTTTTGATTCCTCACAGATAATGGCACATATTACCAAAGCAGCTCGTTGGTTTTTGTTTAGCACTACCATTTCGTGACTCACGCCAATACACAATCGTCTATGCACTTTTACGGATTCCTTGGTATTTTAATGTTGTATTTCCGGATACAACACTCAAACGTGTCGTGCGTCCTGTGGTGTATGGTCCTACAGTGTGAGCAGTCAGGTCGCATACGAGCGTCGGTCCGTGCAGTGTGAGAACAGGAATCGTGAGCCTGACTGTACAACTGATTCGCACAGTTTGAGATGGAGCTGCGTGCAACGATCGAAATAATCGCACAGTGTATGGCCGCCTTAAGGTTAGTCACTTCGCAGGACAAGTCCAAAACTTTATTTTCAGTGCTGGTAACCATAATCCATCGCTCATTCGTTTGTTTGTTGTGCTGCTTCTGCTGTCCACCATGGCACTGAACCCCTAGTCACATGATAACTGTGACATTGGTGCAAAGGGTCAATATTCAGACTTACATTTATCCCATAGACTCTATAAAATACTTGGAGACATTCACCTTAAAGTCAAACAATAGTTTGTAAACTACCCTTTATAAAACTTGAGTTTGGAATTCAGCCACTACCAATTACTATTCTCGATTACTGGAGACAGAAGTGACAATATTTAGACAAATGGGATGGAAGTGTAGAAGAACAACTGGTGGAAATCACCAAGCTAACTTACAGAAAATCAAAACAACCACAATGTGAACAAACACAGATATGTTAAACACTAGATAGCTACTTAATTAATGTCAACATGTATACTTACGTCAGATAGCAGTAACATCAACTTCACATAATGTATAAACACATTCAGTACAGTTGGCTGCTCTCTAGGCTATAGCAGGCTAATGACAGCTAACATTAGCTAATGCAGCCAAGTTAAGCTAACAGGCCAAGATAAAGCACAGGTAAACTTCTATACAACAGAATCCTCCCACAGTCTTATTAGTTTAACTGCCAAAGCATGACTACAGGTATTTTGTATCATTTAACATGATGCCATTTCCTATTTTCAGGTCAACATATGTTCATTCCTCTATATTCAATGTAGCGTGGGCTTGCACAGTCCATAACACAACCAGTCATTCTGTCATTTTACAAGTGATGATTAATTGCAGAAGCGGATGACAGTGATAATTAAAATTGCAATTCTTAAACACATTTACAAAAAAACAAAACAAAACAAAACAAAAAAAAAACAATAATAAAGTTTGGTCTTGGTAACGTCATTGCATTAGCTACCTAACATTACATCCACCTGCATCTGTCAAACTAGATATGATAAACAATAAGGCTTTTATGAGGTACATTTTTACGATCGAAGTTTCATTTGTCATCCCTTTATCTGTACTGTTCGGTTCTAGGAGCGTAGCTGTGAAATGATTTATGTCAACACACAGTTGAGAACAGAATAAACCAAGCTTCAAAAGCAAGACACTTCAAATTGTACTGCAGTTAAAATACTAAATTGCACTTTATTTGACTTAAGTAAATCAATTTAACCCAAACTATTCCACTGTGGTTGACTGTTCAGACTCAGAAATGAGTTTTACAGCACCATGATATCGGATTTAACAAACAGATAGGGGACTGACGCACTTTTAGGGACTCTACCGGCCATTTAAAGAAACAACATAAAAAGGTTTTTGTTCTTAAGCTTTATTTTTCAGACACAGAGTTTGCTTTATCCTATCCAAAATGTGTTTACCAAGCCCAAGAAAAGTTAAGTGCTTTGAAACATTAATAGACTAAAACTCTAAGACTGTTTGTTTTTCATAAATCATGCTCTTCCTTCCACTTTTAGAGATGAATCTTTGTATTTGCTAAAAATGCTAATACATCAAAGTCCTTTTATATCTTAAGAGGCAGTAAGAAGCAGAGAGAGGAGCAAGAACAGAGGCAAGATTGATGAGAATACAGAGTTATTGAAGGGAAAGACATTAATTGAGTGGTTAAAAATAAGAATGAGGACTGGTCCTCAGCGTGGAGCGCTCTCCTACTGCACTCAGAGTTTTCAGAGCATGTCCAGATTCTGAAATTAACTCAGCGGCAGACTGGAAGCACATATACGCGATCTTAATGCACCTTTTGTGCAATCTTTTTTTTTTTCTTCTGATTACTGTATCATATTGCATCAAGAGCAATTGATGGTGATTTTAGTCAAACTTGAAACCAAAGAAGAGGAGAGTGTGATGAAGTCAAATTTAAGGTCACTTAAGTGCAAAAGGCAAAGGCTTAAAGGGCTTACGTAGTATTCACTTCAGAGAGACGGGATGAGAGACAGACATGATGAAACCCATGGTGAAATAACTACTAATGGAAAAAATCATACTCCAGAGATTATCATAATCAAATTCAGAGGACTGCAAAAGGATTTACTTCTTCATGCTCATCTGAATATGCATGCTGACAATTGGACATCAAGTCACTGTGAATTCACATGGAACACAAAAGGCACTCAATATATTAGCCACAATCGTTAGGACAATTTAAATCCTTAATCACTTCCTATTTTACCTTCAGATGCTCTTGTTTTTAAGTAGATGTCTTTGTTTTTAGTTCATCTTTATCACTTTTACTTTCTGGTACTTCTGATATGGCATTGTATGTTTCAAGTATTTTGTGTTTTAAATCCATAATTGCATCTTATTTTACCTTCAGCTGCTCCTGCTTTTAAGTAGATTTCTCTGTTTTTAATTCATCTTTGTCACCTTTACTTTTCTGTATTTCTAATATGTCCATTGTATGTTTCAAATGTTTTTTTTTTGTCTCGGCTATATCGTAAATGAGGTTGTGTCCTCAATATATCTCCGAGTTTAAATAAAGATTATGAAATGAAATGAAAAGTTCTGTGCATTATTTCCATGTTTATTAAATGAGGGACATGCTGGCACCAGTGACAGAAAGGGAAATATGTGGAATTATTCAGCGATGCAGCTACAAGAAAAATGACAGATGTTATAATTTTACGATGCAAAACTACAGATTAAAATCAAATCCTCTGAGCCCAACTGACATATTGATTGGTAGTTTTTCCTCAACCAGTCTTGGACACAATCCCACTGCTTAAGAGTCGCGGAATCTCATCTGAGAACAACAACCCTTGCAATCCAGGTTCAGCCGTGCTCTGCTTTTAATAGACATGTTTACCGAAATCCAACCTAATTGCACTGTAGCTTTCTATGTAATTTTCAGTCTTATGTAGAGTACATTGCAGTAAACATTAAAAACTAGAGAAAGCCTCCGCGTCCTCTACGTACCATGAGACCCAACTTCAGAAAAAATATGCAGTCAATGGCATGAGATAATAGCAGATACTATTTTAATCATAGCAGTATTTACCAATATTATATTTGTCGAACTTAACAGATAATTTTACTAGTCAAGAAAGTCACAGTTTGTGGAAAAGACAGTAAAGAAATATCTAGTTTTGTGTGCAAACTGCTCAGTGGACTGTATCTCTATCACCTGATACATGTCACCAAAACTAAAACCACCAATTCCTTGGCAGATTTTGCCTCTGTCTTCGAGAGCAACTTGAAGAAGTATAAAGAGGTAAAAATCACTACAGGTCTGGTCATAATGACATTCCAGAGATGTCTTGAATGGTTCAGAAAAGATTGTGGAGAAAGACAACTACGAAACCTATCTCTCTCACACAGTGATTTACTACAAATACGATGATTCAAACAGAATTATGGGACATTTCTCATACCCCTCTGTTTGCAGTGTGGTAATGAAAAATATCTGTTTCCAGAGCCAAACAGCCCTTCCCTTCTGAGTCATCGAGAATCGGGACACCCCTACCCTTTGAACGTGCAAAATGGAGGGGTAGGGCTAAGGGGGAAGGCAAAGGGCTGAATTTGGATTGGGCCTAAACCATTGCTGACTACAGCCTATTATTGCATACAATTAGATTAGATGTGAGTTTATCTAGCTTTCAGACTTTGCTAACGTGTTTAAACTGCCAATGATGGTCTAATGTTACTCGCTAACAAGATACTAATCAAAACATGACTTGCCATGCTCTTGTTTCTCAAGATTATTAGTCTTCTTCACAGTTAAATGTCCTGTTTTTGGTCTAGGTATTGTGTATTCACTCTCACTCTTCACTTTGATATGACATGCATTTTACTATTTCAGTCCACATTTCCAGAGGCTTTCTAATTGGGCTTGTTTGCATCAGTGTCCATGCTGTCTTAGAAAGCCTGACTCAGTGATGATGGCTCACCACTTTTGTAATTTCCACCCATGAGCCATGCATGCGGCCTGGAGGTCACAGTGTGAAAGAGTCAATTCTGCCATCTGCTGTTGGAATTCAATGAATCCAGAATAGTGGGTTACATTGTGTACCGTTTGTCAATACTCTATACGTGCACTGTATATGACTTTGTTTTTGTAACAGGTGTGAATGGCAGAACTCCCTCCAGCAGACCTCTTCTTTTCAACAAGTTTGACCCCCATCTGGGAGGAGGGCGACCTCATTTAAAGGACGTCTGTTAGAGGGCAATGCTATTTCCATCTGGGTCACACAATGACAAGAAATAATGTCCTCCAATGGAACAATCTCAACAACATGACTAAAACCCTTAAGCAACGAGAGGAACTGCCCATATGTCTCAATTCAGTCACGGCCAAGTAAAGACAGATCAGGGGCTGCTAAAGGACCTTTAAGTCACACTGGTGATTTACTTGACACGCATCACCAGGTATAGCATTATTATTCCTATCCAGTGAAGAGTCATTGCTAGTATAGATGATGTGAATTAAAAATAAATCTCTATACTCCGCTCATCCCTTTGGAAAAACAGTTTTCCAGTTATCAAAAGCTAAGTGCATTTTGATGGAAGCACAGAAAGGCAGAGTCAACTTAGATCACATTCCTAATACATTACAGTGTTTAAGCAGCAGCTGTTTTAAGGACCACTAGGGCAACCAGAAATGGATTTTATTGAGCCAAGGTGTGCATGTTTAAATAGACTGTGTGACCAGAAAATGTAGCAGTAAGCTGTAGAAATGTTCCTTGATAAGTCTGGAAATGTCACTACAAATTCAACTGCACAATGGTCGAAACAGCAGATGGATTTACTGTGCTAACAAAACGGCATTTGTCAGATTTAGTTGGTATGGTAAGTGATGTAGGAACAAAGCCATTAACAAAACTGTAAAATAATTGAAAATAATAGTAATAATAATAATAATAATAATAATAATAATAATAATAATAATAATGATGATGATGGATTAGATTTATATAGCGCTTTTCTATGAACGCATACTCAAAGCACGTACAGAGTATCCATTATTCATTCACTCTCACATTCTCCCTCTGGTGGTGGTAAACCACATTTGTACCCACAGCTGCCCTGGGGCAGTCTGACGGAAGCATGGCTGCCAATCTGCACCTACAGCCCTTCCGAACACCACCGAACATTCATACACATTCATACACCAGTGTGAGTAGCAGCACTGGAGGCAAGGAGGGTGAAGTGTCTTGCCCAAGGACGCAACAGCACATGGACTGAGCAGGATTCGAACCCCCAACCCTTCGGTTATTGGACGACCCATTCAGTTATTGGATGACCCGGAGTGTCCCGGTTGACTGTTTTGACGAATATGGCTAACGATGCAAACTCATCTTGACTTCACCTCATATGGTAGTGACTGAAAACTTGGGCTTTTGCTGTGGTACAGTGTTGTCAAGTGGAAAATGCTTGATAATCATAACAGAGGATTGAAAATTATCTATTTGGAGGAAACATATGAAAACAAATCAAGAGTTTTCTTCTGTGTAACTCCAGCACTGGCCCATAAATTACAGTATTCAACACCAAACACTTCGAATTTCTCATTTAACTGTGACTTAAATGTGTTAGAATCAAGTTCCTCTTCACTACAAACATAAATAGCTGGAAAGACACCATGTGAGAAGAGATGCCTTTATGGACAACCCTGATCATGATGGGAAATGATTTAAAACGAGACTCTGCTCAGCCCTCTGGAAAAACTGCTTTCTAATCATCCAAAGCAAACAACTTTCTTCAGAGCATCTTCCACTAATGATATCCTCCACCACAGAATCCTCTTTGGCTCTTTAATTTTTAATCGGCAAAAAGTAAATCAAATATGACCAAGCACAAATATACACTCTCTTCACTCTGTATTTGCAGGGTAAATATATAGGCTAGTTGGTAGTACGAGGACAGATTCTTTTATCTAATATTTTTCAAAAGTAGAACTCTTTGCAGCCATTTCCTATTAAATATTTACACTAGAAGGCTCATCCTCATAGCTGGCATCACAAAATTCACCGTGCTTCCTGCATGCATTTATTAAACAGTTCAGCTGCTCTACCGCTGCCCTTCCTCTCCCTGTGCAACATTATTTCATATAAATGCTAAATTATACTGGACACATTAACATATAATAATAGCAAATGCAAACCATGAAGAGTGTCCTACTTAGTTAAAAATGAAAGCACTACGCATTCAGGCATGAGCACATGCACTTACTTAAGATTCATTATGGTGATATTTTTAATACCCACCACTCTGAGTTTTATAGGCTCCAGTTTTGGTACCACCAGTGGGCCTCCCAAAAAGCATGTGCCACCAAAAAGATTGATTTTTTTGTTTCTTTTCTTTTTTTTTGTAATAGAAGCTTGTAAACTCATAAAAACACAGCATTATTCTACATCATCACTTGTTAAGACTCATGCCTACTCATGTACTTTCACAAAGTTTGTTGGAGTTTGTTTTATGCTGGGAGTCAGTATATCAGTGGTTCCCAACCTTTTTTGGCGTGTGACCCCATTTTAACATCACAAATTTCTGGCGACCCCAGACATTCAAAATGGAGACTTTTTTTTTTTTTTTTTTGCTAAAATTAATTTGTTTTTGATCATGCAATAGTTTGCTATAATATGTTGCAAATAAATGTTAATTTTACACATTTAGGTTATATAATGTACATTTTTATTAGTAAGTTTTATTTATTTATTTATTTATTTTATCAATTCCTAGAAATTTCAGGTGATCCCATTTGAATTCCAGGTGACCCTATGTGAGGTCCTGACCCTAAGGGTAAAAAACACTGCATTAACTGCTCCCAATCCCCTTTTTAAGTTGTTTGGTACAGTCTGTTCTTTCTCAAACTGATAAAATCTTGCACCACAGACATCTGAAACCAGTGCTCAAGGGGTTAAACTGAAATGAGGAGGAAAGAGGGTCTTATTTAGAGGCTCACCTGGGGTGTAGATCCACCAGCAGCACTAAAGTTTGCATTGTAATAACGTTGATCCTTTTACGGTGAAACCTTGCCACTTAAGTTTTTTTTTTTTTTTTTTTTTATCAATTACTAGAAATTTCAGGCGACCCCATTTGAATTCCAGGCGACCCCACGTGGGGTCCCGACCCCAAGGCTGAAAAACACTGCAGTATATTGTTCATGTTAGTTGACTCCATTTCAGTATTAACAATCTGTTCACCAACTTTTAAGCACAGAACTTGTCAATTTTCCCATCAGTTTTCCCATTTATATCCTTCCACCACCTCTCAAGGTCCTCAGCACCAAGAGTAACACTACAACAGTATCTACCATTAAATCAAATCTTTAATAATGACTCTTTAATAGGCTGGCTAATGATGGAGCTTCAATCATTCAGAGTTGGTTCATGCTCATGCACACTGTAATGGGAGTGTATTCTGACAAAAGCACAGTAAATTCAATAAAATCAGTGTTTCCCTTCAGTTAACATGTTTTAGGGGGTGTGGGGTTCGTTGGGATTTGGAAGCGCAAACGAGATAGCGTCTATTCATTAATTGGGGGAGGGGGGACTGGGTGGATGTCGGGGTTCTGACGTTCCAATTAGCGGACTTCCATTGTAGTGAATAGCTAATTTACAATTAACATGACATTCAGGGGAGGGGGGTGACTGTATCCTACTGCTGCAGGATACAGTCGGTCGCACATAGATCTATTTTCAGTCACTGTCATGGTTTGATATAAGCAATGGAACTGTCCATAGGCATGTTATAGGCTAGGTGTTATACAAATGATCGCATAAAATTGGTGGGGTAAGGAAATATGAACAATTATGTTACAGTCCCATAAAAACCAGGATTCCAGCTGTTCAAGTTCATTTATTTAATATTTGAGTACAGTTCTTAAGGATGGATTACTTGACTACATTGACTTTGATTTTCTTTCATCACAGCTGTGTTTTCTTGTTTTGCTTGTACTCCTTTATTTCAGTATTTAATCCAAAGCAAAATGAACGTGACGAAAAAATACACGTGTGCGCCGGAGGTCGGTAGTTGAGCATTATGGTCTCGTGCAGCCTGAACTGTTGCTTTGACAAGGCTTGTGTTCACTAACATATGGCTTCGGTCAGCATCTGTCTATGCATTCACAGCAGGGCAGTGTGCTGCAGCTAGCTTCCCGACTGTGGCACACCATGTGTTTGTGTGGGATGGGTCAGATTCGGGGAGACGGTGAGCCTACACAGTCAGTGCATCAAAGCGAGCCAAGCTTTTCCATTTGCTGATTACACAATATACAAGACTCCGCAAGGATATGTGTCTCAGAAATGTTTCGAAAGGAGCAAGAGAAAGGACCTCAGATCAAAAAGCAGAGATTAAACAAAACAAGAGCAGCACTGATGGATAATTAATGCCAGTATTTCACTTCTTGCTCCCTCTCCTCCCTCCTTCTGTTGTTGTCTCGGTATCTCCTCTGTGCAGCGGTATGACCTTTGCAGAGCGTGTAATTCTAGCGCCGGGCATGAGCATAACAATATATGAAAATCCATAACGTCTGCCTCACACAGACTGTACCGAAGACAGGAGGCTGCTGACGGGCCCAATCGCAGCCCTCCAACCCAGACATCCTACAGTATTATATCAGCAGCAGCCTCACTCCCACCGGGGGAGATGCGGCCACAACTTTGCTCGTCTTCCTATGACCTCAGCAGCTGAGCTTGTTGCAGTTCATATGTCAGGTTCCAGTTTTTCAAGAGAATTTTTCTTTCTAAGATAATCTTACCCTCTGTCAGGAAGGTATTGCTGATATTCATGCCATGGCACTGATTCAAATCTAAGCTTGTGTCTAAGGAGATAAAGCTTAGAGACTGGATCTGAAGCAAAAAAACATTTAATCATGTACCTTTTTTGTCACTGGATAGAAAATAAAGAGCACTTTGTTACATCTGCTCTGCAAAAAAAAAAAAAAAAAAGGAATACTTTAGCTATCCTGATAATAGCCAACATGAAGCTGCAACTTACAGCCCTTGGAAAAAATAAGACTCCACGCCATATTTTCAGACGTAAACCCCTTTGAAAACCTCTGGAAAGTGATCAAGAGGATGGATGGATGGCTGCCAGCCATCAAGCAAAGGAGAGCCACTTGTATTTTGGCGGCACAAAGTGTCCAACAGGAATGTGAAAGACTGGTGTAGAGCCAAGATACATCAAAGCTGACATTGAAAATCAGGGTTATTCCACCAGATATTGATTTCTGAACTCCTCTATAGTTATTATCTTACTTTCTTTGCTTCATTCAATGTCTGACAACCAGTTGTCATGTCCTGTAGGTATATGCACCAATGGGTTATATTTACATTTGGAAAAAGCAGAGGAAGAAATCTTGTTAGTAGTTACTCAATCATACAAAAAAAATGTCATTTTACTCCAAGACATACCTATAAATAGTCAAATCTGTGTTCTTTTCATTGTCCCTCGTGGCCTCTTCATGCTTTTTTTTCCCAGCATTGTATGACGCAAGTTAATTTAGCTCCATTTTATGCTTAGGTACAGCTACCATACAACTGTCAGTGTAATCCTGTGGATAAATAAGGATTACAGGCAGATTACTCAAACGGTTCTCACCAGTGATATGCTTACATGACCCCAGCTACGCACAAGAACATACTGTATGAATTTTTCTAGATCAAATAAGTCCAATTACAATGTCTAGTCCAAAGATATAGCCACTAGGTAGCTCATTCTACCTTATTAGTATGCCATGTTTTCAATATTCCCAACATTTTCACATGTTCCATTACTATATATATCTGTACTTAGGGGTCTCAGTGGTCTTCATTAGTGAGCAAGGGGCAGCAACCATATCTTGACTTTGAAGCCAGTATCTATTATGTTAATGATAGGAGTGGAGCTAAACACTAGCTCCAAAAAAATCCAGCCTTGTGTTGACTTCCTTAAGACAATCATTTTTTTCCAGTATTGACACACTTTATCTGGACCCTGTTATGTGTGTGTGTGTGTGTGTGTGTGTTGTGTTGTGTTGTTTCAACTTTTTATGCAACAAAGTAGCATTTTTCCCCTTACAGTAAGCTCTATGTAAACGTTGTCACATAACAAGTAGTTGAAATTACTTGGCATCGTCTAACATAGCAGTATGGTGATGTTTTCAGTAATGTAGCCACAGGTTGTATTGTATCACATGCTCTGTTGGTTAATCTGCTAACTATATGTATTAACATGTAGCTGTTAATACTACTACTTGTCAAGCTTTTCCTATTTAGCAGCCTGGTTGGTCTGTGTTTCAGTATGATAGTTTCATGTGTTCCACCAGTCAATTCTTACTCGTCCCCAGCTCCACCTTATTGTATAATTATGATCATTTCTGGCTCCAAACAGAGTAAGATGCACTGTTTTTATACAGTCTATGGTAGTAGGTAAACCAGCATATATATATATATATATATATATATATATATATATATATATATATATATATATATATATATATATATATACTTTAAAAAAAATTTAATTATCTTTTTATTAGAAAGGCAAATGTCCATCACATATATTAATTACATAATCATTAAAAAAAAAAAAAAATAGGATGGATACAGAAAGTTTAGATCATTATATCCATATTGCCCTTCTATAATTTCTTTTTTACGGACACTTAGTTTTGGTTGAAACATTAATACAACAAAATAGAACAGGGGAGCGCACCACCTCATACAATCATCACCTCACATAAAAGGAAATAGATTAACACAGAGCACAAATACAATCAAACGAAATCAGAACTGGTTGGTTTTACATACTCAGTCCATTTAGACCAGATATTATAAAATTTTTCTTTTTCAACTTTGAGGGAAAACGATATCTTCTCCATAACATAAATCTCATAGACAATTCAAATCCATTCATCAGTGGTGGGTGGTTCTACTTTTAACCATGTCCTCGTAACTGATTTCTTACTGGCTGCCACCAGTATAGCCAATAATTTTTTGTCTTTAATGTTCCATGACTCAAACAATAGATTACCCAAATACATGGTTTCACATTTAAACAGAGGTAAACCAGCATATTTAACAATAAATGCTAATGATTTTGATTGATTTTGTTGTTCCCACATTAAATGAGTTCAATATTAAAAGGTCAAGTGGAATTGTTTCACAGACATCCATTTAGCCTATTCTATTGAGTCAAAGCCAAACAAATATCCCCATTCAGTCAAAAAAATTGACATTGTGGCTGTGAATCGGACCCTTACACTAATCTATACATCCACAGATTCCCCTTAGGGGTCAGAAGTGTTGCTATTCCTGCTACAGAGGTGAAGGAGACTCCTGATATACTTCTATCCTTAGCTGCAATCGATCCGCTGATACACAACACCCGTCTTCCCTATCCTCTCATTTAGCCTCTCCTTTTCTTCCCCCCCTCCTCCATCTCTCTATCTACCTTCCCCTCAGAAACAGTCTCCAATGTCAGTTTGTCATTTTTTAACAGCCCTTGATCTGTGCTAAACGCCTGAGGCCTTGCTTGCTGCTGCTGAGCTCCCTTGATATCTTTGCTCTAGATCTCTCCACCCTGCTCCTGCCAACGCAAACTGGCAACAGGGCCACTCCAACCAGGCCCTCTGGCCTTTCTCGGTATTACTAAACTACCTAAAAAGTGGGTTCAGATGTGTTGTGCTGTGTTGGGATTCATCACTGCTGTCGTGGTGTCCTGGTTTAGCTGCTTGGCTGCTCCGAAAAGAGAACAGCCAGTCTCTAACCCATGTTCACTTGACATATTAGCACTCAGGGTTAATGAGATAGCTTGGCTCTCTTCATGCATTCCAATGAACTATATTGTAATTATCTTCAATGTTTGTAATTACAAACCAGTGTTCATCAAGAGTAAAATCTATTCTGCTTAAGTCCTTTCAGTTTGGGACCATTTAAAGGCTTGTGGTTTGTCTTGGTTTTAGCTCTGCAGTAAATGATAGTGTTAGCACAAGTAAAACAGGACACTGAATTAAACTTCTCTCCTTACAACCTGCCAATGGTATCACGTTGCCTCGGATGTGAATCGTCCCACATTCATAGTGTGCAAAGGGTTACTGCGCCGCTTTTTGAGTTCTCCAAGGACTCTAAAAAAGGGGACATCCCTTACTGCGTGATGCCTCCCAGGCGAAGAGCTTTCGAGGCATGTGGTGTATTTTAGCTCATGTCCCAAAGCAGCAACCTGCACCGGCAGCAGCACAGAGCCCTGAAGACACACCACTTACAGCCACGTGGAGTAATCACAAGCATCCGTCCACATGCTGTCACAGAAAACACACTGCAGGGACACATCTTCCCCCCACTGAAGATGGTAATTATTCTCCCAGCATCAACTTCATTCCTTTGTTCCTCGAGGCAATTATTTGGCAATTCAGGTCAAGGATTGCTCTGCGGTGATAAATGAGTTACAAAAAAGACAGCCGTAAGAACACGGTAAGGTACGGCAATTTACATTATTCAATTCTCGGCTATTGCGGCTTGTAATATGTACTTCTTTATAGAACAAAACTGACATTGCATTTCTTTTCCTGTACCATATATTACAGTATTATTATTATTATTAGGGTGATTTTTGTAGTGGAGTGAATATAAACACAGTAATAATGCAAAGCTGTACTTTTTAAGCAGGTGACTTCTGAAGTTATTTTGGAAGGAAATTAGGTTGTTTACTACAGTGGATGACTCAGCAAAAATGAGCTGTGAACAAAACACCTCTTTTTGGTCAGCAGCGTCCTTTCTGTAGCTGAAATATTTCCATACAACTGACTCTGTTTCTCTTTTTGCAACCAGATCTTCCTTTTTGATGATGACAATTGCGGTCGAATTCATCAAAGTCACTGTGATGCAACTATTGCGTATGTGCATATCACTGAAACGATGCCAAAATGATATATTATCCAGACCTACTTCCTGCAAATATTCCCCTGCAACCAGCTGTGATGCTCTGGCAGGACCTGCTGTTTCTGTCTGCGGATGTGCATGTGTGTCTTTCTATGTATTCAGTGTTTTTCAGGTCCTGATGGGCAGGGCTTATTAACACCCATGGGTGCACCTGGCCTGTCACCCAAGAGTACAGAATAAAACCTGACTCTCTGCATCCTTCTCTCCATCAGCCTGGCACCCTGCTCTTTGTTTAGATGACTTTGGCTGTGTTAGTTTTATTTTTACACTATTTTAACACCTCTCAACCCTCATTCCACCATGATGATTGATTTACATTTACATGCTCAGCCTTGTTAATTTCACTTTTGGCTTATGCTTCAATAACCCTCCGGTATCCCGTGCAGCAAGGCCCATACTAAGCATTAAGTGTGCCTTTTTGGCACACTTGTGGAATAATGTTAAAAAAAATTTCATACAGTTTGTTTTTAATTCTATTACAATTTTTTTCTATTTCATCAACTTGAGCCATAAATAAAAATACCAAATACTCAATAATTGTCACATTTTTTAACCCTTTGAATGCTGTGTTTGTATTGTAAACAAATCTTTTTTTTTTTATGCAAAAAAACACAAAAAAATATTTTTTTTCAATATACTGCATAAAAAGTGGATCACATATTATTTGATTTTTGCAGCCTGGCATATGTCAATGATTAACTCCAACACTGGTTAATTTGCATTATTATTTTTGGCGCTAGGTCAAATGTTCAAAAATACTAGCATCTGTCACTAAGTGTGCCAAAAAGGCACACGTATAAATCAAACTACTAAATATTATATATTGATTTATTTTTCTGCTCTAACTTGATTTTATTTTTGTAAATCAAGGTCAGCCCTAATCATATATATCAAATGGAAGAAACAGTGCATTTTAGGCACACTTGGGAGACAGATGCTACTCCTATCATTTTCTTTTGTTTGCAATGTGCAAATTTTAGTTGGTGGCCAGAATTTTAAAGATCATGCAAATATGAACAACTTTAGAATTCTAACATTATTTAAATTATGAAAAATAATATGAAGTTTTTTAACACGAAGTGCAAAGTGTGCCTAAAAGGCGTACCCGGATACCGGAGGGTTAATAATTCTATACACTCAGGACTCACACGCCGGGTCATAACACGGTACAGACAGTAATTAACAAGATTTGTTGATATCACTGCCATTCTCCATTGTACTTATTGATCCAATTCTTTTTCAAGTACACAGTGTAGAAACACAGCAGGACAAAGTCATGCACGGAGTCACGGTGCTAGTGTTACAATAACAAGGGATATTTACCCTCAGTAACAGATGCGCATCTCGGTTGGGAAACAGTGGCAGCGGCGGCACAGTTTGTCTGTAGCAGTATCAAACAGATGATATCCTTTGAATAGATGCATATATTATGTAAAAAAGATGTTTTCATTTTGGCTCATTATTAATTTCTTTCAAAACTACCTTTGTAATAAGCAGGATCATTGTACAGCATCACCCTCCTGGGGTCTATTTCACAACAACAACCGGCTTACTGTGCATTATCCCTTTCTTAGAAGGTAATAAGAACTTGGGAAGGGCTTTACAACATAAACTCAGTGATACAATTAGACATAGCCAGTGCAGCTGTTATGTCCATGTATACTTTTCCCTATTAGAAATGTGTCTATTTTACTCAATTTGATGATACTGTTTCCACTGTGGTACCATGCAGTTCTGAGAAATGTTGTGTGAAGATGGAATTATATGATTATCAGACATTCGGACACTGTTGTTTATTATTCAAACCATTTGGAACCTGAAAGCTTCCATTGTGAAAGATTATTAAATATTTTTCTCAAGTGTGCTACTTGTTTCTAAATGGAAAAAAACAATCTTGTGATCATTACAGTGTGTTTATTTTAAACCATTAAACTATAATTTTATATGAACAGTACCTTCATGCTGACATTATACAATGGTCATGATATAAAATTACATAAAAAGGGGCGGCCATGGTCTAGAACAGGAGTGTCAAACATAGGGGTGTCTACTGGCAAGAATCTGGCAATATGATACAAATCACAATACAAGGACCATGATATATCAGGATATATCACGATACTGTTAAAAAGACTTTTTTTTTTTTTTTAAAGATTATTTCCTGGAAGAATTGAATTACACCAGAAATACGTATTAATACTAAACACATTTTTATTTGATTAGAACAGGATCTAATATTTTATCACAAAATGTTCCTGTGTTCAAAATTAAATTCTGTTTTACAGACATTACAGTTTAAGATCCTGTTCAAATGTTCATATTCTGTTAGTTCAGAACTAACATCAGAACAGTATTTTAGTTCAATCCCAATACAGGAACTAACATTATTTAATAAAAGAGTGTTAAATAATAACAAATAAAATGTAAATAATAAAGAAAAACAAATAAACAAAAATGAACCTCCACAATATCTGCATT
Source organism: Sphaeramia orbicularis (assembly GCF_902148855.1). Classification (NCBI taxonomy): domain Eukaryota; kingdom Metazoa; phylum Chordata; class Actinopteri; order Kurtiformes; family Apogonidae; genus Sphaeramia; species Sphaeramia orbicularis. Next base: position 28,841,624 of record NC_043967.1, read on the forward strand.
TGAATAAATACCTAAAAATATCGATACAGTACTTTTTAATATCGATACAGTATCGTGAAATGAAATATCACCATATATTGCAGAACCAATATTTTCTTACAGCCCTAGTCAAACATATGGCCTGTAGGCCAAAACTGGCCCACCAAACAGTCCAATCTGTCCCATAGGACAGAAATTACACTGAAGGTACTGCCCACTTCAGTCTCAAGTACATCGGACAAGTAAAATACTATCATAATAACTTATCAATGATAAGAATGCAAAGATTTTCTCTTTGTTTTAAAGTAAAAAAGTTAAATTTCATGAAAATGTGTACATCTACAAACTATCCCTTGACAAAACATGGGAATAACCTGAACAAATATGAACAACATGAGATGTCTAAAAGAGAAGTAAGTGCAATTTTAACAATATTGTTAAATTCAACATTGTAAAAATTATACTTATTTCTCCTAAGAAATTTCAGGTTGTTCATGTTACTCACTTTTTAAAGGATAATTTGTAGATGTAAACGTTCTCATTATGTAATTGGACTTTTTTCACTCTAAAACATAGAGAAAAGGTTGGAGTTCACATTATTTATAGGTTATTATCTTTTTATTTTACTGGTCCAGCCCATTTGAGATCATAGTGGGCTGTACGTTTGACACTGAGTTGACACCCCTGGCCTAGTAAGTTGGAGAAACAGTTTGGGTTGCCAGTTCAATTCCCTGGACCAACTGAGAAATTATTGACTGATGCATTCTTGAGCAAGGCGCTTTAACCCCCATCTGCTCCCTGACATGGTAGTCCACTGCTCCCAGTCTACAGTGTATGGTGTGTTCCTGCATGTTCAGCTACTGATGGCTTATGGGCAGAGGCTAATTTGTGTGTGTGTTGCATAATATATATAAACAAATAAAGATTCTTCATGCTGTGGTTGTTATTTCAGCCAGATCCCCCAGCCACAGGTGACACATGTTTCAGAGGAACATACTAGTGAAATAGTTACTTCACCACATACCTCAGACCAAATCACTTCATCAATCATGAGAAACTCTTGCACATTATTCCCAGAATTTATGTCATCACAGGTGGAATTTGTAAATGTTATTACTTGCACGAACTTGTGTTTAATAATCTGAGGCTGCTAAATAATCAAGAGTTTTCAACGCCAAACATGAGAGTCAGCAAAGGACAAAACCAGTGTAAAATATCCAGACTTAACAACGTAAGTGAACTTTATAAATAATGGAAAGCGTCATGGACAGCTTGTTTGAAGAGGGGGGAGGTGGTGAAGCCAAAGGCAGATGAAAAAGACAGGAGCGTCCGTCTTTTCCAGCTGCTCGCCGACACACACTGACGACAAGGTCATGACCCCTGTGGCTTTCCATTTTTGTCTTCTCGTCTCTGCCTTTCTGCTCAGACTCTGTTCGTTCTGTCACAGCTCCCATGCAGACATCTTTGTCTTTATAGATAAGACTGTAGCCATATTGGTTCATCTTCACAGGTATGAAATTACAAGTCTTCCAACATATTTTCTGTTTGCTGCATGCATGATGCTTTGCACCATTCATTCTCTTTGCACTCAGTATTAAATGCTTTTCAGATTTACATAATGCAAAGTTGTCCCAAGAAGATCTATAAATGTCCCTGGTGTGTTAAACTTGGTGATTATGTGGACTGTGGGCCTGGTGTGTATCCCTGTAGTAGAAGTGGTGTATGGTAACAAAAACAGGAGGAGTGAGAGGGCAGGACATAGAGCTCCTGCCTAAAAGTCATCACATTAAAATAAGGCAAAGGACACAGCTCTCTAATATACTTCCATAAAGAGGATTTAGCTTTCACTTTGTGTTCTCACACAATCTGAATCAAACTCACTCTTGCTTATTTTATGCAGATTATCAGAACATCTTTCAATCCTGGAAAGATTTGGTCTTAGTGACATATCCCGAGGTTTTTTAACAACTAACATCATTTTAAACCCTTTGACGTATAAAGACCCCGTCTAAGTTTTGTGACAGTTCCCAAATTAGTTTTTCTCTATATTTAACCTTTCTTAAGTGATTTATCACTATTTATTGTAATATTATCTTCCTTACTTTGAGTTTGTTTTTTTTTTCAGTGAAAATCATATATTTTCCTATATTTAATTGACTGATCATGTTGAGCAGGGGTCACCAACCCTGGTCCTGGAGAGTTCCTATCCTGCATGTTTTATTACCTCCGCCAAGGAGGTTATGTTTTTGCCAGGGTTTGTTTGTCTGTTTGTCTGTTTGTCTGTCCATTAGTGTGCAACAAAACTCAAAAAGTTATGGACAGATTTGGATGACATTTTCAGGGTTTGTTGGAAATGGGATAAGGAAGAAATGATTAAATTTTGGTGGTGATCGGGGGTGGGGGGGCCCACGGGGGGGGCCACTGATCAGCCTTGGCAGAGGTCTGCGCTCTCCGAGTGCTTCTAGTTTATTTATTTATTTACTTTTTTCTTTTTTGCATTCTTTTTTTTCTATCTTTTTTTTCTATCTTTTTTAAGTAGAACACAGCGGTTCCAGTTTCATTAAAATCTCATCAGTTCCCATCCCGTACTCCACATTTATTATGTTTTTACAAAAGTGATCAAAACAAAGTAAAATATTAGAGAAAATGTAAATTTTCTCTCACTGGCCACTTTATTAGGTACACCTAGTTAGTCCTGGTGGCACCTAATAAATGTAATGATTAATGAATCTTATCCAAATGAAGCCCAGATTCTGCTTCAGTAACTTCATATTTTACATCAGTAAGTGTTAAAAGTACAAAACATATCAACATATTAGAGAGATGTGGCATTAGAAGGAAAAAGTATGTCCAAGTGTTTGTTTTACCATAGTAAGTAAAAGCGCAATTTTAATTTTATTTTTTTAAGTGAAAGTAAAAGTGCAAATTATGCAAATGCAGTTGATCATTTACACATGTGCATTACAACTTATAGATCACAGTGGATCTAGAAATACACAAAACATTTAGTAACAGGCAGAATACTGGTAAAATTACACTTATTTTTCTTTAATTTCAGCTTGTACATGGATGTTATTCTCATTTTTTGGGAAAAGATAGTCTGTAAATATAAACATTTTGATCATGTAATTGTACTTTTTAACACTAAAACAAAAAAAATAAGGTTATTTTGCATTTATTTTACTTGTGATCGAATTGGTCTGAATGTGGAATCTGAATTAAAATGGTTTTGACACCGCTGATGTTTTGTTTTTTTTTTTTTTTTATTTTTGTTTTTTTTTTTTTTTCTGTCCCGTGTCCTGTCTTTCTATCCTACATGTTTTAGACATTTCCCTCTTTCTGCTCACCTGACGGTCGTTATCAGGCTTCTGCAGAGCTTGATGATAGGCTTATCATTTGAATCAGGTGTGTTGGAAGACGGATACATCTAAAACATGTAGGATAGTAGATCTTAAGGACCAGGGTTGGTGACCCCTAATGTAGATATTCATAAAAGTTAAGATTAAAATTAAGGGTTATTATATGAAAAACAGAGGAAACTGAAGAAAAAGGGACTTTTTCAGCAAAAATATAAATAACTGAAAGTAAACCCAGTGTGTCCATCCACTGTCATTCATCAAACTCCATGGGTTTTACTAGTGAATCAATGTCATAGAACAGGGGTGTCCAATCTTGGTCCTCCAGGGCCACTATCCTGCATGTTTTAGATGTATCCCTCTTCCAACACACCTGATTCAAATGATAAGCCTGTCATCAAGCTCTGCAGAAGCCTGATAACGACTGTCAGGTGTGCAGAAAGAGGGAAACGTCTAAAACATGCAGGATAGGAGCTCTCGAGGACCAGGTTTGGTGACCCCTGATGCACTGATATACATGATCAATAAATTAAATATGAAAAAAAACATGATTTACACTGAAAAAAAACACAAAGTAAACAAGATAATATTACAATAAATAGTGATAAATCACTTAAGAAAGGTTAAATATAGAGAAAAGTCATTTTGGGATAACGACTGTCAGGTGTGCAGGAAGACGGACACATCTAAAACATGCAGGATACCGGCCCTCAAGGACCAGGATTGGACACCCCTGTTGTAGAAGATGACAGTGTTTCCACGTAGACTATGGACCCTGTGAACGTCCAAATGGGTCATATCTGATGACCATGAAAAGATGACAAACTGTATTTTACACCAATTATTTACATGTATTGATAGGATTAGTGGATCAGAAGTTATTGAACATTTTAGATCAGTAGATGCTTTTGGTCACCAGTGGATGTTTGGGTCTCTATGTGTTAATATCTGCCCTTTTTACAGAGCACGAACCCTAAACTAAACCCCATGGATGCATTTTGAGACCTAAAATGTCCATGAAATTCAACATTTTAATGATTTATGTCCAACACAGTTCACATATACTTGTATCTATCACCACCATGACAAAACAAGTCATATGCATTTTTCATTTCCAGCAAAATGCTAAAAAGCAATAACTCATCCTGCACACTGGAGTGTCTATGAATATCAATGAACATTTTTCACAAATGTTTATATCCTTCTTGCATGTAACTACCCAGTCTGTACCAGAAACCCATTTTGTCTGAGTCATGCAACAATGCAGCTCCTTCTTGTCAGCAGTATTTCTGAGTAAAAAAATGTCCATATATATATATAATATGAAATTTGCAAGAAACACATGATTAGTTATGTTTTAGTTAATAATTAATGAATTTTTGGCTTTTGGGCTGCAGCAAATATGGCTTTCTATTTCAGGTTTCCATCTCTGACTGGAGTGGTAAAATGCTGTGAGCTCTTTAGCAAATTTAGCTGCTGTCATAGGCATAGCCACATTTGTCAGGTGGAGGACTTTTACGTTGAAAAACTACCATAATATTATAAGTATTTCCAAAAATACTGGCACAGCTGCAGAAGGTACCAGGCATCAAGTTAAGAGGGGAGGTCTTTTTTCTGATTTACTCTGTTTAATAACTACAACTACAAACTAAAATAGGCTTCTTTTCTCCTTTCAAAATAAAAGCCTGCTAGTATTTCAGTAGATAACCCATTCATTGCTTAAATGGGTTTTATTATATAATATAAAGATTTACTTTACTGTAGTTTCTACAAATGACGCTTAAGCTGAAAACATAAGACACCACATAATAATGCTTCAGATGAGTAACGAGTGTTAAAAAGTGAACTTGATTTACAACAAATTTTAGGATGTTTGTGCATGGGATCTACAGTAGTGGAAGTGTTCTTATCAATCTCCACTGAATGGACTTGTTTTTAACCTGCTGCTTGTACCACTAAATTAATACAAATGAGCGCTGTAGATGCTTTTCTAGCTGTGGTTTAAACATTTAAGATAATAAATATTTCAATGTGATATAGAATGTCTGAGGGACTTGTATATCCCATTACCTGGTGCTTGAATTTGTTTTCCTTTTCATACATCAAGACAAATCATGCCACCCATTAGTTAAAAAAAAAAAGTCACCAGAATGTAGAAAATGCATCCCCCCAGTATTCAAATGAAACCCATGGTTGCTGTTATCTTTCTTAATTGTCTGATCCATAAAAATGTATATATCAGTGGTTCCAAACTTTTTTTGGCTCGTGACTACATTTTAACATCACAAATTTCTGGCGACTCCATACATTCAAACTTGAGACATTTTTTTGCTAAAATTAATTTGTTTTTGATGATGTAATAGTTTGCTATACTATGTTGCACATAAGCGTTAATCTTAGGTGAGATTTAGTCTATATAATGTATATTATTGTGGACGGAGGCAGAAAATCCAGGTGTAGATTACTGCACAAAGTGAGAATTGTATTTTCCTTGGTCAGGATATGTACAGTCAGTCCAGCTTGGATTTACAAGGCTGACAATTAATACTGAACAAACAAGAACTCAAACTATGAATTATGAAAGAGCTGCAGCATCTGAAACTGACCACAATGAACATTTGACAGATAAACAGTACCACAGTGCTTCAGTTTCAGCTTCACAGTTTGTCATGTCTTTTATGGATTGTCTCTGTCAACTCACCACATATTTGTTATTAGTAATTTTTTTTTTTTTTTTTTATTAATTACTAGAAATTTTAGGTGACCCCATTTGAATTCCAGGCGACCCCATGTGGGGTCCCGACCCAAAGGTTGAAAAACACTGGTATATATTTATCCAATAAAAAATTACCATCTTGTATTTCTCATTTCATTCACTGATAAAACCAGAGATACCATTGTTTTATTCAAATATACATCGCTGGTGACAGGAAGTAACTGCCTTTTCATATTAGCATAAAACAAATAGTGTTTCTGGTGCTGATTCTGTCTTAGTCTCTCTTTGGTCTAATTGCCTCCAGTGATGTATGGAGCTGCAACAATGTCCCACCACCATCAAGCCTTGTCCTTCACTATCGCCTGTGCCTTCCCCCATGACAAGTCAACCTCTGTTAGTTCTGAGTCAAAGGGCGCTATCACACTGTGTACCCGAGTCCGTATCCGAGTCCGTTTGACCCCAAAGTCTGCTTAATTTCATCAGTGTGAAAGCAAACGTTCCATGCTCGAATACCGTACCCGAGTCCATTTGAGAAGGTAGTGCTGGGTATAGACTGCGTGGACTCCAGTACGGTATGTTGCAGTGCGAAAGCGATCCATTCCTGAGAATGGACGTGACCTAATCACCACAAGACCATAGAAGACGCTCCTGTTGTCTCCTGAAAAAGCCTGAGATCTGCGCAGCACGGGCTCACCTTATCGACCAAACCACTCGGTGATATATCAGGGACAATGAAGGTCGCTCTTCTTCACTTTGCCTCAAACAGGCTAACAGATAGAAAAGTACTGCCGCCATTGTACACAAACGAACAGAACAGTTGCTCGGTTGATGACGTAAGGGTTTGCCTTCTTCTGACTTCCGCGTTTGTTGGAATTCCTTCCACACTGCCACATACTGTTTTGGCCCTTGTAACACCCACTCGTACTCGGGCACGGGCCACAGTACGTGCTTGTGGATGCAACACATGGGAAAGGTATGAACGTATCCAAGTATGGCAGGGGCGCCGCTACCAATTATGGGCCTCATAAAAGCATAACTGTTGTCGGCCCCACATAAATGCACTATCAATCTCAATCTGTCGGAGCGGGGGGGTATGTACATGGGGTTGCAGTCCATATGCAATGTCACTTATGATACCGTGAAAACAAAAATGAAACTTAACATGATTTCAACGTTTGCCTCCCGATTTCTACACCTCTCTTATACAGCAGACTGGGGCCCCTCCACTGCTCTATGGGCCCCCCACAAATACTGGACCCCATGAATTTGTCATTTTTGACCCCCCTTATCGGCGCCCCAGATAGTACGGACTCGGGTATGCAGTGTGAAAGCACCCTAAGGTCTTTTCAAGGTAGTTTTGGGTCTTCCTGGTTTCCCACCACCAGCTGTGCATAAAAGGGCATTCGTAATAGGGCATTAACTGAAAAGTCGGTTTGTTGATGCATCTACGTCTGTGACACTAGGCGACGTTACTTTGGAGGAGTCAACTAGTTGTGTGTTATTCTCTCTCTCCCTTCCACCACTCGACAGCGCATGGGGTTGGTGTGGGTCCAAAAATGTCACTTATTTGCAGGGCAGGTCAAAAAATTCCACAAAGCGGGTTAAAAAAAAACAAAAAACACCAGCGCATCACTAGCAAGGCCAAGACTGAAGGAAGAAGACGACTGAGAGTAGGAACTAAACTGACTGTGATCTAGAAAAACTCTGGTCTCAGTAATGTTCTGTGAACCATGGAAGCACCACCAATACTGAATACTCATTTGGACAGCCAGTGTGTTTGGATTATTCTGTTCATTTATTTCATGAAGACAAAGTGCTCTTTTCTCTAACATGCTGTGTGTCTTGGCTGCCGCGGTCGTAACTTTTTCCCGCTTTATGTTGTTCAGTTACATTTAAAAGAAAATTCAAGGTGTTAGCCTATGTTTTGTTTGGTTAAATGTCTGAGAAGGACTGTTGATGCTTGTGTCTTAGTTTCTTTTTTTTATTCTGCTCTTTACTGTACATTGTTGACGTTCCAGTGAACGTTAGTACAAGTTGCTCATTGTTGAACAGCTGTGTGTCTGTGTTGTTCCTCCACTGCCAATGTGATGACATCATCATACGACAAGTCAACTCGACTTTATTGACAAATAAGTCGATCTGAAAAAATCTGGAGTCACTAATGCCCTAATTTGTAACACGTCCCAACTGCCTAAGCTAACATTTCTTGATTTCTTGCCTATGCATCCAGTTTTCTAATACAACCCATCAGTGGAAACTGGATTTGACCAATAGATGCTGCATTTTAGATTGGGCAATGATTTACAAGTTAGCAGTTCTGGGTCATTCAGGGTCACTGCACCACAAATGGACTTGGGCTTTTCAAGGAGGGTTGACCTCCCAAGATACCTATTTTTAACCTGAAACACATACACATACAAAAGAACCCAGCACTCCATGGGGTAAGATGGCAAAAAGCATGCATTAGGGAGCATCTTCTATTTTGTGTGTTTAACATGTGGATAAAACACAACCTACACTGTACCAGTTCATATGTCAAACCTAATGCTAATTATGAAATGGGTCAGCAGTGACCTGGTGGACGTTAAAAAGGAAAATCAGATACTTGATGTATGTTGAGCTGAGAGAATGGAACATCAGGAAACATGCTATGCAAATAAACAGACCTCTAAATTCCCAAATAAGGCAAAGGCATGCAGTGTAGGAAGAAAGCTTGGGAAACAACTTAAACACTTCACAGAAGGGGGGGGGGCTATAACGCATACCACCTCACCATAAACATAAAGCAAATTGTTTTCGTATGTCCTGTGCAGCTGATCAAGACAGAGAAACAGAGAAGGTTTCTAAAAATACCAGTACATCCCTGTTTTTGTCAGGAAGGCGAGCAACCGACTCAGCAAGAATTTCCCCTTCACAAGCGATCACGTCGTACCCATACAGGCCCCCGTGAGATGCGTGACGGAGATATCCCACAATGCACTACCATAAGTTCTGTGGTTCTGGCGTGCAGGGCTGGCTCTGGACTCAGATGGAATTAAAGATCACCCTTTCAGACGTCTTGCTCGCCGACTCTGTTATGCTGCCGCTCCACTTCCTCCCTGGATCTTTGTCTCCTGCAGGCTTAGCTGTGAAGTTCGCTCTACTGACGCTGAGCACTGAATCACATCTTCCATGATTAGCAGCTCTCTCTCTCTCTCTCTCTCTCTCTCTCTCTCTCTCTCTCTCTGTGTTTTTTTTTCCTTCTATAGCAGATTACAACTGCTGGAAGTGTGACTCTTTAACACCTGTTTCATCAGAAATTCTTTCAAAACATGGTAGAAAAAAGTGTGATATGTAAATAATGTTGATTTCAAGAGGAGATCCTTTAGAAAATAATGAGACTATAACAAGATGAATATGCTCTGACTGTGCATGCGATGTGCGATGACATTCTTTGTCAGTATTCTGACATATGGCTTACAATAAAACAAATATGCAAGTGCAGCTGTAAAGGTCCTCTGTCCTGCTTTAATAGGTACACTGCTAACAGAGACACCAAACACTGAATAAAAACATGCCCAACTAATAAACATATCATTATTTTTTTAATCTGTTTTAATTTTAATACTGATTCTGACTCAGACACTAGTCCATTTGTTCCCAACCTTTTCTGGTTTGTGACCCCATTTTAACATCACAAATTTCTGGCGACCCCAGACATTCAACACAGAGACTTTTTTTTTTTTTGCTAAAATTTATTTGTTTTTGATCATGTAATAATTTGCTACACTATGTTGCAAACAAACATTAATTTTAGACGACATTTAGGCTATATATTGTATATTATTATGGATGGAGGCAGAAAAGCCAGGTGTAGATTACTGCACAAAGAATTTTATTTTCCTTGGTCAGGATATGTACAGTCAGTCCAGTTTGGATTTACAAGGCTGACAATTAATACTGAACAAACTAGAAGCACTCGGAGAGCGCAGACCTCTGCCAAGGCTGATCAGTGGCCCCCCCCACCCCCGATCACTACCAAAATTTAATCATTTCTTCCTTATCCCATTTCCAACAAACCCTGAAAATTTCATCCAAATCTGTCCATAACTTTTTGAGTTTTGTTGCACACTAACGGACAGACAAACAAACAAACAAACAAACAGACAAACAAACAAACCCTGGCAAAAACATAACCTCCTTGGCGGAGGTAACAAGAACTCAAACTATGAATTATGAAAGAGCTGCAGCATCTGAAACTGACCACAATGAACATTTGAAAGATAAACAGAACCACAGTGCTTCAGTTTCAGCTTCAGAGTCTGTCATGTCTTTTATGTTTTGGGATTGTCTCTCACAACTCAACATATATTTTTTATTAGTAAGTTTTAGTCTAGTTTTGTTTTTTTTCATCAATTACTAGAAATTTCAGGTGACCCCATTTGAATTCCAGGCGACACCACGTGGGGTCCTGACCCCAAGGTTGAAAAACACTGCACTAGTTGCTTTTCCATTGGACATCTGCGCACAACTTTACCAATCTTTACTAAATGTCGAAAAAACAGAAATGCGTAATGTTGGTTCCATTAAATCACAAATGCGATGATTTGTTTATTTATTATCGAGAGATGACACGAGAGGTCATTCCATAAACATGGCGACGAATGTAAATATGTCTGTTGTTGTTGTTGTGGTGTTGATTTACAGATATATTCTCATTATTATATTTTACCTCTCTGTCTCGTACTAAATTAAAAAATTATCGGGTTTCCTGGTGTGTCCACACATACCGCACCATGTTTCTTTTTCTTCTTCTTCGGTTGTTGTAACATATGTCAACATCCGTTTTTTTAGTTCACCTGACTCTAGTTGCGAAAAAAGGTCTTTACATTGCAGTTTTGCATGATATATCATTTGTGCTACGCCTGAAAACCACCTCTTACCAGCGCAAAAACTGATAATTTTGGCGAAATTGTCGTTTTTCCATTCGGTAAATTTTTATGTGCAAGTTATATTTGCGCAACTTGAGGGTCAATGGAAAAGCGACAAGTGTTTATTATCCAAATTAATGTAACAATGAGGCTTAAACTATGATTTATCAGTCATAAGCACTGACCAAATTTAAAATATGGTTTTTGGTGGTGCTAGGGGAAGTGATGATATAAAACTGAAAATTAATGAAATTGAAATTGAAAGGGTGTATGAAACAAAATTTTTGGGAGTGATTATTGACCATAAACTCTGTTGGAAACCACAAATAGAATATATCAAACGCAAAATGTCCAAAGCTGTTGCGATTCTTTATAAAACTCGAGACTTGTTAAGCAAAAAATGTTTGCATATGTTGTATTGTTCACTTGTAATGCCATATATGTCATATTGTGTGGAAATATGGGGCAATGTGTATAAGACTAATTTAGACCCAATAATTAAACTCCAAAAAAAAGCTATTAGAGTCATAAACAAAGCTGGTTATCTCCAATCAAGTAATCCACTTTTTGTAGAATCTGGTTTGCTAAAATTTCTTGACATTGTATATTTAAAAACAATGGAATTTATGTTTCACGTTAAAAGTAAAAACCTTCCTTTTTGTATTCAGAAAATCTTTAAGTTAAGAAAAGGACATTATAATTTAAGAGGGATGTTTGTGTTTGAAAAGTGTAAAGTAAGAACAAACGTTAAATATCACAGTGTTTCAGTTATTGGTGTCAAGCTATGGAACGAATTGAAGGATGAAGTGAAATTGTGTAGCTCACTGTTGAGTTTCAAAAAGAATTTAATTGGTCAAATTATGAAGGGCTATGAGAGTAATATGTTTACAAAATAACTTATTACACTGAATGTAGTATAATTTAAGTTTAAGTATTTTTCTGTTGCAACTTAAGGTGTGGACATGGACTAAGGGTGTAAATAGGAGAAGCAGAAATAAGCCTCCGGCTTCAGCTTCTTCCTTTTTCAGTTACAAAATGTGTTAATTTTATGCTTGTTTGTTTCTTTTTTAATATGTAGGTGTTTTGTTTTGTTGTCTTTTTTATATGTGTGTGTTTTGTATCTTGTATTTAACTGAAATAAACATTCATTCATTCAAAAAAAAAAAAAAAAAAAAAAAAAAAAAATCCACAAACTAGTGCTGTCATTAATTTTTGCACTTAAGAAGAAATATACAGTGAGTTAAAATTACATGAGACTAACTGAGCTGCGTTTTCTTCTGTAATGGCTGACCTATGACCTGTGTTGCAATGTTGCCTGTGTTGTAATAACACTACAAAAGCAGATTTTTCAGTTTCACATGAAGTAATTGAAATTCCACGGGCATGTTTTTCTAAATGTCATTCATATTAGTGCATTAGAGTAATTATAGCCTTTTGAGCCAATATCTAATTATAATGGCTTTGGTGGTTGTAATAGCACTTTACACAGTGGTCTTGGTTTTGTTTCTATTAAACACACAGAACAAAGGCTAATCTGAATTCCAATTGAAAAAAAACATCAGTATTTGAACATTATAATATTTCTCTACAATAATTGTTATTTCACACTTATTCAATATTCCAAGAAAATTAGTAACATCAAGTTTTCTCCTTCAAACTAAAACTCATGCTGGTTATTTTGACGGTTGGTCAAACCGACACTGTCTTATATCGTTCATGTGCTGCATCGGCTGATAGTTTACATTATAGCTCTGTTAGCTTAGCTCTGTTTTTAGACTGAAAACAGACAGTAAAACCACAAATCACCTCTGTTTTCTGTACCGTTTGTGCTGTCATTAGATGTGCTAAAGACCTGTTTGGAATCGTCAAAACAAAGTCAGAACGGTCACAGTTTAGTCTGAACCGTGGATCAACAATAACATCACATAATAACTCTATACCATCATAAGCCTTTACACGCTGCCTCAAATGCCATTCTTTTCATTTAGAGCTGTGTTCAGTGTAGAAAACAATATTTTTTTCTAAAAGCTGTCACTTGCTGATGTTTTGGTGAAAGGCCTCGGACCAAAGTGACTCACTACTCCCTCTAGTGGTCACATAAATCCAACTGTCAGTGTAAATAAATTCACTCCTTATCTCTACAGTCCAATACATTGTTACCTAACTTCAGAGCTCTTTGTTCTCAACATCCTGATGATTCTTTTAGTTCATTTTTAAAGGATTTGACAGCCTAAAAATAAATACAGTAGGCAAATGTTTATCTTAAGTTTGACACACAATTCTAATTATTTGGATGAGATAAAGTTGTTCTACATGTCAAGTGCAGCTGGAGTTCTATTCAGGGTTTATCCTGCATAGAGATTTCAGAGACTTTGTTTCGGTGCTATCAAATCTTATGCCCCCTCCTCCTCACACAAAACTCTGACTGGGGTTTTAAATGAAAAGCATTTTTTTTTGTAATTGTTGCAACATTTGTAAATTCAATTGCAGAATTACACTAATGCAGTAGCAAAATGTAAGTTTTTACCAAACAGTGATCAGCTCTTTGGTGTAGAAAGGATGGTTTTCAGCAGCAGGGTGGCAGAGGCTTTACCACACAGATCTCTTTATTTTTTAAACTCCAACTAAATGTAATTTTCTGTCTTAACTGTAGGTGAGAATATAACTAGATCAGTAAATCCGTCACCATAACTTTGACATGTATTCCTTGATTTTACTTATTTGAAGTAGCTTTTGTTGGATAACATTACAGTCAAACCCTCTGAAATATTATTTTTAACATTGTTACTGTTATTGTCATCTAAAACAAGTTGCTTGTAAAAAGACTCAAAGGCATAGCACACATGAACAGATTGATACCACCTCAGTCTCATTTTGACCTGAGAAAAACCTTGCATTTTGCTCTGAACAGCTGTTAAGAACTTGCTTGTTTTGCTACGATAACAAACTGTGAATCAGACTGTAAAAAATGTGTATTTGACAGCATCAGCCAGCCCAGTCAGGAGTGTTTTCCCACATTTATTGCATTTCTGCTTCTTGACTTGTTTCTGTCTTTCTTTCATCCACACTCGCTGGTGTAAAAGACAGTACGATGCAGCTCTCATCTCGGCTGTGGAGAGCAGCATCACGAAACCCTGATCAGTGACAGCCTGGTAAGCTGTGAGGCATTCACTGTCAGTGCCTCCATTGAAGCCCACATACTCCATTGTGATTTACTGTGAGTCTTCTGCTAAGGGTCTGTCATATGTAAAGAGCACAGGCTGCTCTATTCAACAGCCTACTTATCTCAGGCTGGTGAAAAACATGGAGGACATGTCACAGATCTTCAGATGAATGCAAGCTTCCGAGACGCTCTCTTCTTCTCTTTCTGTGGAACGACGTATTCTAACATTTTTACATATTTATTTTTATTTATTAGTGAAGTCCATGTCGTGTCAACATCCTTAAACTTCAGGAAGAAAAATAAACCTGTATTCCTCCATGACAGACAGTTAGACTTAAACTACTCATAATAATATGACATATTTTTTTAGTACTGAGCTAATCAGGTCAGAGCTGACAGCTCAGCAAAACATCATAATGCTGCTCAGATCAGGTGGACAAACTTTATTTTCAGTGTTATATCTGTAGAGTACTTAAGCACCTAGTTATAGAAATGGATTGGATTTTTATAGCACTTTTCAAGGCACTTGTGGTGCTTCAACACAAAGTTGTATGATTTCATGTTTGTATGAAAATACATTCCTATTTGGTAATGACCTAGTGGGGGTCTGTTATTTGGTTGATTTTAACAGTACATGATTGGTACTGTGCCACTTAGAACCCCCCCACCCCCCCTCGGGCAGTGGATAACATTTTCGTGTGGTGGCTATGCCTAAATAATGGAAATAATTAGTTTTTTCCTATGTCTGCTCTTGTGTTTTTCCAGTTGTCTTAAACAGTTAGAACCTAGTTCTTTGTGTTAAATACACGACAGCACTCAAAGCCCTTTACATTCACACACTGGTGCTAATCTACATGTGTAGCCATAGCTGCCCTCATACACACTCATACACCACTGTGAGTGACGCTGAAGGCAAAGTGGGTGAAGTGCCTTGCCCAAGGACACAACTGCAAATGACTAGGACAGAGCGGAGTTCAAACCACTAACCCTCTGTTTATTGGACCTGGTTATTGCTCTACCTCCTGAACCACAGGTGCCCCCAAGTAGCATAGGCACCATACCATGATTGATTTTTAAGTTACAAATGAGCAAACAAAGGGCAATTCCATATGAAGTATTTCTCACTGATTAAGACTAAGCAACATCTAAAACACTGCATAATGGCTTTGTTGTTGCCAGCTACATTAGCATGAATAATCAGCAGCACTCTGGAGTATAACCAGTTCATTACCTCCGACAGGCAGGTCTTACAGTCACCAGTCATGTCTGTTTGTTGGTTTGCGGGCAGGATTAAACAAAAACTATGGCATCAGTCTTCAAGGAGTTTGGTGGAAGGGTTGGGGTTAGGATGAACTTAAAGGTGCGGGAGACTTTCGTGAGTAATTTTTCATCAAATCTGTAAAACCTCAGTCATATCCTCAGTATCACGAATCTGTAAGTCTGTCTGTGATTACTCACTTGAATCTCTTGCATTACGGTGAACAATTTTGAAGTGCCATCCACCATAAACAAACAGTGTGTTTACAAACAGAGCCAGTAGGTAACTCGGGCATCTTCGGAATTTTGTCGCAACGTGCATTATGGGAAGTGGAGGCTCACGCAGCCACCTGCAGCGGCAGCATTTCGGTGTCGTGTCTTTAGCAGGTGCCGCTGTCAGGTAGCTGCACGAGCCCACAATGCACGTCGCAACAAAATTCCGAAGATGCCCGAGTTTCCTTCCAGCTCTGAATGTAAACAAACGTTTTGTTTATAGCGGATGACACTTCAAAATTGTTCACCGTAATGCAAGAGATTCAGGTGAGTAATCACAAAAAGACTTACAGATTTGTGATACTGAGGATATGACTGAGGTTTTACAGATCTGATGAAAAATTGCTCACGGAAAATGTCCCACACCTTTAACATAAGTAACAGTAAAAAGGAATGACACCCACTACTTGTACAATGGTATTTTGCAATGACAATAAAGCATATTCTATTCTATTCTATTCTAGAGGCACCAATGTGCATATCACTGGTGCAAATTCTGAACATCACCTACAACTACATTGTTTATCAAGTGTCAATCACATTTGTTATACTGAGCAGTCCAATTCAATTATGGCTATGCATTATTTGTAAGATTCGATACATTGATTGTTCCTTTTACTTAATAGCCAAAGCCTTACTCATGTTAATGAATGTATGTATGCAGCACTAGTGAACTCAAAGCAAACAAGTGGTGCCAGGCACAACAAACCCCGCCCCTTGCACGTATTGTAACTTATTTTGGTATTGATCCAGCTGATGTCATCATGTCTATGTGTGTGCTGATGTCAGCAATTCAGCTGCCTCTATATATGTGCCAAGTTTGAAGTAAATTGAAACAAAATAGATTTTCTTATAGACAATTGAAATTTTGCCCGTTACAAGTAAATGGGAGAAGAAATAAGATTTTAAAAATTCATAAAAACTGTGAACTTTGACCTACTTTTTCCAAAATGTAACCACATCTATTCTGGGTCACTGGCAATCTATAAACCCAGTTTGGTATGAATTCACCATGTTGTTTTGCTGCTACAGACATTTGAAATTCCACCCATTATAAGTAAATGGGGAAAAAAAGATTTTAAAAAATTCATAAAAAATGTGAACTTTGACCTACTTTTCCCAAAATGTAATCAGACCTATTCTGGGTCACCGAAAATCTATAAACCTAATTTGGTATGAATTCAACCAATAGTTTTGCTGCTAAAGTGTTAAACAAACAAACTGAACCAAAAACAATAACCCTTGCCTAATCTTCGGGGGTGGGGGGGAGATAATAAACTACATCAAATCGTATTGCATCATAGCATTGCATTGTTACATCTCTCACCAACACACTGTGACCAGACGTTGCCAAAAAACTTTAAGTGTGCATATGTCAGCCATGTTTAATGATATCGCAATCAAGATTATTAGTTGTTGATAGGGATGTAATGATATGAAAATTTCATGTCACGGTTATTGTGACCAAAATTATCACGGTTATCATTATTATCGCGGTATTGTTGAAATGTGCTCAAAATGTTCAAAAAGTAGTTATACACACACTAAAATAATATAACCAAGTTGTATTTTGAAAAAAACTAATAAAATAACAGCACAATGTACTTTCTGTGGCAGAAACATTGAAATATTAACATGGAAACATCGAACATACAAATGTGCAGTAAAGATGGCTCCTTATGGCCAGAGATATCTGCATTAGGGGTGGGAACTGAAAGGATTTTATCACTATCAATGTCATTGTCGATTTTGTTTACCAATCCAATTTCTTATCAATTCTCCTATCGACTCCTGAGTGTTTTTTGAGTGGAAACAAAAGGAGCTGGACAGGTCATAGTGGAGCTTGTTTGACCATTTACATATCAAGTTTTCTAGTTTTCTAAGTACGGTAATTAAACACAGTTATCATGATAATTAGAATTTAAAAGGTAATACTAACCATCAGAAATTTTACTGTGGTTTATCGTTATACCAGTAATTGTTACATCCCTAGTTGCTGATTAAGTGTAACACAAATAACTAACTGTGCCTAATGTTTATAGGTTCAACAGATTATATTCAAGTGCACTTATGAGTTTACATGAAGTTTGTGTTGTAACCAGTGTTGTGCTGGAAGCTATAGTTTGTTAATGTTAGCAGACTCCATATCCAAGCTAACGTTGCACATGATGCTGCTGTAGAAGAACAGACGAGGTATTGGAGAAGCCAGGAGGGAGAATAAGATGATTATGTAGATTATGCAGATGTAAGTGCTCATTTTTAAGACAGATTACGATTTGTGATTAACACATGAACATTTATTCACGTTATATGTCAAACCTTTTGTGCTACACATGCAACTTATGAATATGAAAAGGCATTACACATAGTAACATATACAAAAAATTTACATTTTGGCCCAGCTACTTGGCTTAAGATCAAAATGCGCCCTCAGAAGTGCTATGATATTTGGATTTGTAACTAAATCCATGGTGTTAATGTCAATATATGCTCATTTAATCGCAGAGGGTTCAGTTCTAGAACTAACTGCCTTAAGGTAATCAGTTGGACACCACTAAACCATATGTTTAAGAAGATCACGCAATCAGATGAAGTCATAAAACCCACTCCAGTCAAACCTCAAGTGGTGAAAAACCTCAGTTGAAATACGACAGCACCGACATTAAAAAACAGCACTGACACTAATCCACGAACAATTACTGCAGGTCAAGCGAATGCACCTGGTGAATTAGCATGAGTCATGCAAATGCGCACGTCCGTCACACTTAAACAGAGCATGGATGTGAAGTAATATTTTTACAGTTTGACAAGAAGTAGAGAGAAGGAAATCAGAAAAACACTAGCATTACTAGAGTTCATATTACAAGAGTATCAAGCTGTGCTCTGAGAGGCAGACAGCAGATATAATTGAGGAGAGTCTACAGAATAATACAGCTCTGTTGCTCGTAGCCGCACAGAAAAAAGGTTGCTATGTGATTGCACCAGCAGCCGGAGAAACGAGTCTGCAGTCATTACGGCTGCTTGTAAATGCATCCAAGCCAGCCGGCGCCAGATCGATTTTTCTATTTCTGATTGGCCCTCTGTTATTGCCCAGAGAGGCCCTGCGAGAGGCTGGCGGGGTGAAAACGCTAAGCTTAATTGATGCTGTCACGGTATGAAATAGGTTATAATTTTTCACCCAGAACATTTTATCTCCTTTCTCTTACTGTGGCAGCACCGCTCATACTTCAAAAAAAACAAAAAAACAAAAAAAAATTAATACAGCCACAACATCCACCACTCTGTTGATATTTATGCGACCAAGGGAGAGACACAGCTGGTGGTTATTCTTCCATAAAATTCCTCACATTCTGTTCAGGCATAAGGGAGGCGTCTAAATCGAGAGAAACCCTTGAGGAGTCAAGAGTCAGAGGAGAGTCACGAGAACAGAAATATTTCTTATTCCTACTGTACTAAGCCTGAGCAAAAAGAGGCTAATTAAGCTACTCAGAGAGGCTTTTAAATGGACTGATAGAAAACAGAGTCTGAGCTAAAAAACATGTAGAAGAAGAAGATGAAAAGCCAAAACACGGGGAGATGACAGGGAGAGATCTAATGATCGAGTGGGAGATGGAGAGGAGAAGAGGAGAGGAAGGGGGGAGGTTTTCATGTTGAGAAGTGAACATTCTTGAGGTCTGGTAGAGAGGAGATAGGACTGATGTGAAGACGAAGGGAAAGAGCCGGAGGCTGCTTTGAGATACCATCTGAGCAGAGGTATTGGCGGAGAGTGCGGTGAGTGTGTTATCAGTGAAGAGCTTTTGGCCCTTTTATGCAAAAAAACAAACAAATGCACACACACACACACGAAAGAAGACACTGGATTTTTTTTTTTTTTTCTTCTCCCCCCTGGCTTCATTAGCTAAACCACATGCCGAGCTCTGGGAGTAATTGCCTGCCCTTTCAGCCTCCTAATGGTGAAAGGAGACGAAAGAGCACGAGGTGGAATAGCAAGAATTACTGTCATTTTTTCCCCTGTAAATTTGTACTTGCTTTGATTTGATTTCTTTGATCTCATACGATAGCGGCGCAATTGTTTTACTTGCGCTCTTGTGCTCCAACTTATTCTTTTTGTTCAGTTCTAATTTGCTTTATGCTTTTCTTATTTTTCCATGTAAAAGAAAAGAGGATGAATTACATACCGGCTCTGTCAAACTATTCCAGACCAGTGTCTTTTGATTGGATTCACTAGAGACAGAGCATCCAAACCTCCTTCTGTTCATTTTGTTACAGCTTTATGATGGATTTATAAACCTTCACTTCCCCCTTTTGATAGAACCCAAAATAACTCCTGTTTTACCCTAAGCCAGACCCTCCATGGAAATTGCATTTAGGCATTAACAGTTTAACCCTCAAAGACTTAAAGCATCTACTGATTTAAAATGTTTAATAACTTTTGAACCACTCATTCTACCAGTGTATTGAAATAAATCAGGTAAAATTCAGTTTTGCATAACTTCATTAGCATTAGATATGATTAGTTTGGATGTGCAGAGGCTTCTTAACACCATCTTTCACCAATAAAATTCATGTAGTCTGACAAATGACAGTGGTTTTGGACATCTGTTTTTGTATTCAGTTAATAATAGCCTATATTTTACAGAAAAAGTCACTTTTGCTTCACTTTTCTCTGTTTTGATGAAATATCATTCAATTTTACTCTGCACTTTTATGAACATCTATATCACAGGTGTCAAACATGCGGCCCGGGGGCCAAAACCAGCCCGCCAAAGGTTCCAATCCGGCCCGTGGGATGAATTTGCAAAGTGCAAGTTAGGGCATCAAATTCAAAAATAATATCATTATAACCTATAAATAATGACAACACCAATTTTTTCTCTTTGATTTAATGCAAAAAACATTAAATTATGAAAATACAAGCACAATTTCAACAATATTCTGCCTGTGACTAAAAGTTTTGTGCCTTTGTACATCTGATCTGTAATGCATATGTATAAATGATAAGTTGAGGCACAATATTGATAAAATTGTACTGATATTTTTTTAACAAATTTCATTTTTTTTCAGGTTATTCACATCCTTTTTGTTTGGATAGTTTGTAAACATAAATACTGGCATAATTGAATGTCATTTTTTTCACTAAAACCATTTGGAGTTGTCATTATTTATTGGCTATCATGCTGTTATTGGACTGGTCCGGCCCACTTCAGATTAAATTGGGCTGAATGTGGCCCCCCGGAAGAAAATGAGTTTGACACCCCTGATCTCTATGGTCAGTGAATTAAATACAAGAAAATACCTGATTTTCACTGAAAAATGCACACTGCAGAGAATAGTGTTCTAATAAATGGTGATAACTCACTTAGGAAAGGTTAAATGTGGAGAAAACTCACCACAAAAACAGTTTTAAGCCTATGGTAGTCCTCATTTGAAAGGAACATCGTCCAATAACCCTGTAACCCTGACCCAGCCTTCATCCTAACTTTTTCTGTTAACCTTAAATTATGTTCAATGGACATTTGCTAGAGGTTAAATTTGGGCCAATAACAGAAGTATAAGATCAAAATGTCTATATCAGATCCCATTTGAAAAGGAATATCTTCTTCTAACTGGTGCTGCAGACCCATTTTAGGGGTAGAGTTGAGGTTAAATTTGTCTAAACTGATGCAGTAGAAAATGGTAGAAGACGTTTCCTTCCAAATGAAGCCCAGTAACATGCAAATCGGACTGACACTTCTTTTATTTCAGCTTAACTCTAGCCTCAGCACAGACTCAAAGAGTGGATGTTAAAAGGTTAAGAAAGAGAGAGTGCAGTCAGTCATGTCTGCTCACCAACAGATCCAAACAATAACAGCCACTATTCCCAGGGCAATTCATTCACTTCATTCACATGGGACGCACTAACAAGCACCAAACTCATCACCCACTCTGCACTCCAGGCTACATCCACATCACTTCCAATTGATTGGTAAAAATCTTTCAGTTGTGTTTTGCTTAAAGGCCTCTGCTTCCAGCAAAGCAGCTGCTCTCTCAGCCTTATTGTTGGCTTTATCGGGCTGCATATCAGACAGGGAGGAGATGCCCCTCCCAGTAGGATCAGGGCAGATTATAGGGCCGGCAGCGTGCATGGGAAACATGGACCTCGTGTCAACCCATGCGGGATACATCCCCACCCAGCTACATATGAAAACAGAGCCACAGAGACGGCTTACAAAGCAAGAAAACAAGATTCTCCCATTCAGAGAAGCTCTAGTCTCCTCTAGTTCATCATGGGAAAGATATGCCAGGAAAGTTCTACATGAGCCCAAAAGTACACTGAATTTACACTGAGGATTAGGCTTATAACAGAAGAATTTAACCACCAAAAACCATGGATTACACTGCATTTGAGGGGAAACATTTTCTAGTTTGTGGCTAAAACACAGCCCAGGGGCCAGCATCGGAGGAAACACATTATAATTAGTGACGTCCCAATCTGGATTTTTTTTTTTGCTTCCAATCCGATCCAATTTTTTTTTTGTTTTGTTTTCTTTTTTTTTTATTAGTTTTGCCGATACCAATACTTTTTATTATTAAATTTTGATTTTATAACTAACATGAATTTCTGGTATATGGTTAATATCAAAATAGCTCTTCCCAGTATTAAAATGAAATGCAACCAAAGTATTACCCAAAGGTTTTTATAATGTTTCATAACATAACCAACAAGAAAAGCACTCGGACAGCGCAGACCTCTGCCAACACAGATCTGTGCCCCCCCCCGATCACCACCAAAATTTAATCATTTCTTCCTTGTGCTAGTATCAACATTTCATGAAAATTTCATGAAAATCCGTCCATAAATTTTTGAGTTATCCTACTAACAAACAAACACGCAAACAAACACACAAACACACAAAGAAAAGCGATCACAATACCTCCTGGCGGAGGTCAAAACATTGTTTTTGTTTTTAACAAACCCACACAAAGTCAGGTCATATAAAGAACCAAGTCCAATCCAATCCACTATTTGTAGGTATATTCTTACAGGATATGTCATCACAACCCATCCACGACTTGTGCTCAGGACGCATGGTATTTACAGAGGCTAGCCTAATATTATATTTCTCTAACTAATTATACCTCTTATAAAAATTAAAAAAAAAAAAAATCAGGTAATAACTCAAACTTTTATTCTAAGGGCTCTACATGCAGCTTTCACATTCAGTATTCACTCTACATTCAGCTTGGCTACAGCCTTATAATTCTCATACTCAGTCGTGTGATACTTTTGTAAGTCACGAATCCAATTTGTTGTATTAAAGTGAGTCCTGATACTCCCTCCTCGCTCAACTGCCAATTTACACATCTTGCAAGTTGCTGCTTGACTTTCATTGCTTTGCAGAGAAAAGTATTCCCATACAGCAGATATGTTGCATGATGATTCCTTTTCATTGACGGAAGCCGTAAAGCAGAACCACGCTGAAAACTCATGTGAAAACTGGATCGGCCCAATCATGTGACAAAATCCGATCCAGTCCCATCCACTAAATGCCAAATGTGGTTCATGGTGGGTTATATAGCTCTATAGATAAAGCCTCCCTCACCTCATCATTGCCCCCGAAAACTAATTTGCCCCCCAGATCTAGTCTACCTGGAGCTTTGATATGAGCCTCCTCAGTCCACTTCAGGCAGACCAGAACCCCACCAGGTTCACATTTTTTAGCAACAGGTAATGTCTACTTCTACTTACACCAAAACCAGCTGAATGTGCTCTGAAGGGGTTAATGAGGCAGCGGTTTGGGGTCCAAAATTCATCTCCACAACTGAAACTGTTCAATGTACTATTCAGATATTTATTCTTGTGCATTTAGTCCAAAATATGGCAAACCAATACAACACTTATTTTTATATCTTTGGGTGTATTGCTGTCAGTACTGGCACTTGTTGTGATAGGTGGTGTTGTGGTGAAATCTACATATAAATAATAAACTTATAATGAAATAGTGTCTGTCTGTCTGTGGTTTAAAGTCCATAATTGATAACATTCATACACCAATGTGAGTAGCAGCACTGGAGGCAAGGAGGGTGAAGTGTCTTGCCCAAGGACACAACAGCACATGATTAAGACAGAGCAGGATTCAAACCGCCAACCCTTTGGTTATTGGATGACCCACACTACCTCCTGAACCCAGAAAGAAGCAATAGTGTGCCCAAGTGTAGTTTGCATTCAACTTTATCTATCCACAAAAATTCCAAATCAAATCTAAAGAAATCTGAGTTTTAGGTTGCTTGGAGTGCACATTACTTTTTCTGTGTCTGAACTGGGGTGTGAAATCTCTGCAGGACTGTTTTTGCATCACTGATTTCAATTTGACCCACAGCTCACACCATACACAGTAACGTTATATGTCCATCATGCATCACACACAATGCAGTGGCCCACACCCACACCCACACCCTGGCAATGCTGTGCTATCACATATTAATTTTCATGCTTTTGTTTATGATTTGAATATATAATCAGATTCAGAATATGCATTGACAGGATCAGGTTTTGCCCTATCTTTGCAGAGGTCCTCCAGTTCCTCCCTCGTTCCCTGCAGTCACTGCTCCTTCAGATGCTTCCAGACACTTGACAGCTTAAACAGCTAGTGTAACTGTAACTTGTAAGCCTGTCAAGTGGTCATGTGTCACTGTCTCAGTGTAAGTGTTTGTAATGTTAGATGTGTTTTCTATGTGTTAGCGTTGACACAGAAAACTGTCGCCAACTTTCAGCTATCTTGTCCGAGATGATAATGACCGTTAGTGCCTTTTTCCTGTTTTCATTTGTATTATACATGCATTACCACCAAGGTTATAATAGTTTTGGATTTTTCATTATAGTTTAGTTTTATTTAGTTGTGACTTTTTTTTCTCTACTTCAGTTAGTTTTAATTCATTTTTGGAGCAGGTTTGCTAGTTTTTAATTATTTTTGTAAGTGCTTAGTTTTAGTATTAATTTTAGTTTTGTCGTATCTTTTATCTTCTTCGCCGTCATATTCAAATAAATCCCATAAAGGACTCTGAATTCTCCCAACTTTAGTCTCCATGTTTCCAGGTGGAGTAGGGACGAGAAGACGACTCTAAATGACAAGTGACAAGAAGTGACGGACCGTGAAGTGCCGTATGGTGCCGCTAGCTAAAATTGCTAGAGCGAAATAAATCGCTTTCGTATCAATCTGACATTGACAAAGACGAAAACGAAGGGAATTTTATCCATAATTTTTATTCGTTTTAGTTAGTTTTGTAAACACACAATACAGTTTCAGTTAGTTATCATTTTTCCTTTTAATTATAGTTTTTATTCATTTCAGTCAAAGAAAATGTTTTTTCAATTCTAGTTTTCGTCATTTCGTTAGTTTTAGTTAGCAATAATAACTTTGATTACCACATGCATCTGAAATAGTCCCTGAAATATGTGAGCGCTCATTTGGTCATTGAAATTTGCACAATCCTTAAATTGCACAATCCAGCTTTATGGGTACTAACTCACTACATAGCCAGCATAGCATCTTTTCAGTGTTTTCAGTTTGTTATGGGCACTATTAGTCAGAAACGATAAACTGTAATGCATCATAGAGCTCAGTTTAAGTTTACTCACATAGCTGCTGTGTCTGATTAAAACCATACATCACGAAGAGTCAAGTGAATAAAATTAGAACATAAATCAAGTCATAGGTGAGATACCTGCTGGCAGCGCAGCTAGTCTGTACACCTAATCAAGTCAATAGGTTGTTTTTGTGTCTCTGCAAATAATTCCCGTCACCCTAATGTCTTTTCTTTTCTGAAATCCCATTAGTTAAGGTTGGTTGAGTTTCACTAGATATTTGTTATTACGAAAATGCTAATAGTGTCTGTTCCAAGCATTTGAACAGCTGACTAATGCTATCATTTTGCCAGTGTATGAGGCCTTTCACTCGTCATGTTCATTTCGGTAATGGTGATAATTGTAAATGGGTAAATGGCGGCTTCATACTAAAGACGAAATGTAACATAACTTTGAAAAGATAAACAGAATCATTACCATTTTCCTCTCCATCACTGTGTAATACCACAAACCACAAAGCTATTTTACACCAAGACTTTATGTCTATCTCATTGCTATTCTCTTAATGATTATGCTCTTTTTTCCCCCACAAAGCTCTTCGACTCGTCCTCTGAGAATGTTCCTCTGGCCTTCCACATCCATCACACCGCTGAAAGAGATAGAAGCAATGAGCTGCCCAACGACCTGCAGACCACTACCCCACCAAGGTCCTCTAAAACATTCAGACGTCTTATTGGTCTCACCGGAAGACCTGTAGAAAAACTCCGACAAGCTGAGCCAGTCAGTCTTCTATCCCCAGCCACATTACGCACAAGACCGTACCGATGAGCCTCCACGTGACGAGACACAAACCTTAATTCAAAGTGACTTTCAGGCCGCATACTTATGTATTCTGTGCATACATGTAGTCGGGGGCATCTTGTCAAGAATTTCTAGCAGCATCATATGAGATCAAGGTCACCTATATGAGCCACAGTGGACTGTTCCTGTTTCTGTGAACGCCTGCAGTATATTCTAATGGAAAGGCATGCATTACACAGATGAGGAGATATGCGTGAAATAGAGTTTCAGTCCGCACTGCAAATCAACCACATCACTGGTTGAGCTCCCATCGGAATGTATTGTGAATTTTAACAGAATTTGCAAAGGTATGGAAAAGAAAATGCCCCTTTACATCCTCTGCAGTTAATAGTTGGTTCGTTATTCTGTCAAAGTCAAACAATGACATAGTCTTTGAGCTGCAGAATATGGAGCCTATTGGGGTCCTCTATAGAGAGTATGCACGTGACGTCACCGCGTTTACGCCCACTGAGTGACAGAAAGAGGGAGATGAGTAGCGGCTTTGGCTTGAATACTGCGAAAACTTTAGAACAATCTAAAAAATGGGGAAGAGCTGTTGTGCCATTGATTGCACAAATAGGTTTAAAAAGCACTCAGAGCTATCGTTTTAGCCCAGGGGTGTCCAATCCTGGTCCTCGAGATCTACTAACCGGCATGTTTTAGATGTTTCCCTCTTCCGGCACACCTGACGATCATTATCAGGTTTCTGCAGAGCTTTATGATAGGCTTATCATTTGAATCAGATGTGTTGGAAGAGGGAAACATCTAAAACATGCAGGATAGTAGCTCTTGAGGACCAGGATTGGACACCCCTGTTTTAGCGGCTACCTAAAGCCAAAGACAGAAGAAGCAGATGGATCGCTGAAATTTGTAGAAATCACTGGAATCCAGGCAGCAAAACCTGGATTCATGTCAGGTAACGTTAATTTATGCTGTATTCTTGTGTAAAATCATACCTTAAATTACATATCGTTTTGGCTAACGTTGCTTCTTAGTAAAGCTCTTAATGTTAGCATCTGTCATTTAGTTCTATATTTCATAACTGAAACGTTTTTGTCTTCAATTGTGTGATTCTGAACCTTGTGCTCTACATAATTTGTAAACTAGCTTAAACTGAGGCTAACCTAGTTTTCCAAATAAGGGGGTACTCTAGCACAAAGCTGTTGTAGCTGTGTTGTATCAAGTATTTGATGTTAACTCTACTTAAACCTCCACAGTACCAGTAGATCATCCACTCACTTGGGTCAATACTAAGGGTTCAACTCCAGTAAATCAGTAGTGAACTATGAGCACTACTGCTGGGCCTTTACCTTGGCAGTCACCACCAAGAAAATATGTCTGCACTGACAGAAAACCTCAAAAACAATAGTATGTTGAATTGAAAGCACTCAGCAGCTGTAATCCTCTAATTAATGATGACGAGGATGTCAACAACTTTTTGGTTTTTGTATGCTTTCAGCCTTTGCATTGGGGATTTTCCCGGCGTTGAAATCAGGTTCATATAAATGTCAGGATACGTGATTTCTGTCCACATATCAATGTTCGTAGACCACTTGTTGTTTGGTAGTTGTATGGATCCATGTCCAGTCTAATTGTCTTTAATTTCATGTTATATTCCACATTTTTCTGGGTCTCGCTGTAGTTACTGCTATGCTCCATGTTGAGCCGGTTTGTTTTTGCCACTCAGTCACTTTCCCCCTGGGCCACAACGTATGTGCATTCCCTCTATAGGGGTCTTGCATTTCACTGATGTTATATGTTTGGATTCTATTTCCCACCATAAAATGTTGGCAATGTTGTGAATCTCCACCTTCAATTTCCAAGAATCTTCGCAGTAAAATACAACACATGCTGTCATTTTGTTTCTGCTTCCCTTCTAATATCACATTAATGTTTGAATTCTTGCATTTATTCAAGGAATATTCACATGCAGGCCATTATTTAGCTAAGAATGTGTTAATACAGTGAATTGTGATTGTCATGCATATCATGTATTGTTATGTTCTGTTTTTTGTGTTGTCCTTTTGTGAGGACCCCAGGAAGATTAGCTTGTCACCTTGGTGGAAGCTAATAGGGATCCTTTTAAACATTAAACATTAAACATTTACCCTAATAACTAAATCTGTGTCTATTGAACTTTTTACTGATACACCAACTTTTCCACATCTACCAAGCATTTTCTTTGGTAATTTCACAATATTTTATGTAAAAAATTCAAAAAAATGCAAAAACAGTTTTACTGAAACACACGCTACTAAAGCCATTCGTTTTTTCGTGGTGGTTAAAACCTTTCTCTCAAAATAAATACAGATATAGATACTAGTGAGTGTGTGTGCTTACAGACAAGTGTGCTTACGAGAGTGACTGACTGAGAAAGTAGTGCTCCAGCACACATTTATCTTCTTATGTAACAACTAGACTAGCATGAGCACATGTCTTCTAATGCTTAGCAGACAGCAGTCGCAGTAGCAGTAGCGTTTCACCCATTTCATAGTGCAATCAAGTTGAGCTGAGTACATTTCCTTATAACATGATCCCCAAATACGAGGCTTTTCCATGCACCCCGATCCCATTAACCTGAGGTCAGAACCAATAACAGCCACATTATTAGACCTTTCATCATTCCTCTCACTGTTAGGTTTTCAAAGTGACAACTAGAATAGAATAGAATAGAATAGAATAGAATAGAATAGAATAGAATAGAATAGAATAGAATAGAATAGAATAGAATACGCTGCAAAAATCTAACTCTTACCAAGTGTATTTTTCTCATTTCTAGTCAAAATATTTCATCACACTTAAAATAAGACATCATCACCTAAAGAGTAAGTTGTAAGTGAGATATATAAACTTATTTTTAGACAGTAGATCTTGAAAATCTTATTTCAAGAAATCTTACCAAGACAATTTTCACTTGTTCCATTGGCAGATTTTTTTTTGCTCAAATCAAGACTTTTTTTGCTTAATTCAAGATAAAAAAAAAAATCTGCCAATGGAACAAGTGAAAATTGTCTTGGTAAGATTTCTTGAAATAAGATTTTCAAGATCTATTGTCTAAAAATAAGTTCTTATATCTCACTTACAAGTTACTCTTTAGGTGATTATGTCTTATTTTAAGTCTGATAAGATATTTTGACTAGAAATGAGAAAAATACACTTGGTAATATTTGGATTTTTGCAGTGTAGAATAGAACGTCTTCATTGTCATTGTACAGGTACAATGAAATTGAAAGTGCAATCATCTTTAGGTGCCATAAAAGTATAAATAATGTATTTAAAAGTGTTTAAAAACTGAAAATATAAAAGAAAAACCCTGATGGTATAAATATCTAAAAAAAAAAAAAAAAAAAAAAAAAAGCAGCATAGAAAAGTGTCAGTGGAACTATAAAAGACATCATCATATACCCTTAGAAAACTACAGAACAACTATTTTGATCCAATAACTACATATCTTCCTGTGCACTCTGTGTTTATCCCAGGTTACTGTCTGCAGATATTTGCCCTCTTAGCTTTACATCCAATACCAAATCTGACAAAAACCAGTGATGTCTGAACAGATAGACCTGGAGGCGAGCAACAGCTGGGTGGCATTTGGTAGAAACTGCACACAGTCAAATGCATCATATCAGTAAAAGGCTTGCACTGGCTTCTTATCTCTGGAGAGAGAGAGCAGAGATCCTAAACACTGAAGTGACAGATGATGATGGAGGACGACTCGTTCTAGACCCCGAGGACCCCTTTACCTCTTATTTTATTAATCAAGTCCTTAAACTGTCAATCAGAGAAGAGTAAAGCTCTGCTCTTTACTTTCAACGTAGGGGAATGATAAACCACATATTTCAG
This sequence comes from Sphaeramia orbicularis, assembly GCF_902148855.1. NCBI lineage: Eukaryota > Metazoa > Chordata > Actinopteri > Kurtiformes > Apogonidae > Sphaeramia > Sphaeramia orbicularis. The sequence goes on from NC_043967.1 coordinate 28,871,526, forward strand.
AGATGTGAGGTGGAGATAGCAGCTGTAACAGGGCGTAGGCCAACTGAGCTGCATTAGAACCACACCGGTTAATTAGGAAGCCTGCTATCATCCTATTACAGAGCACAGAGATAGCCTAATTCCAAAAATCCCCAAACTGAGCCAGCTCACCAACAGAAACAAAGACTTTGCATCTGAGATAAACACAACCGGATAACACATCCATCCTAAACATGCACATCCACTTTATAATAATGACAAAATATTGCTTTATTGCTGCAGACAAATACCATCTACAATAGCCTGTAAGGTTGCCATGTTGTGGTCAGTTTAATTAATTGCCTGTCATACATCTCAGCAGGAATATTATGGGCAATTACACGTTGGTTTGAATTTAGACAGCAAATGCAATTATGCAAATGATCTTTTTTTTCTTTTCTTTCTCCCTCCTGTTATTCATTTTTATTTCCCTGTGAGTTGAGAGTTCTTGGTTGAAGCAGACAGAGGAGGAGGAGGAGGGTGGAAGATGAAGAGCACCACCATGCGCCTCCATCCTCCTCTCTTGTCCCGCGTTAAGATCATTCATAAAAAAAAAAAAAAAAAAAAAAAAAATGGCAGCCCAGGACCCGCTCCCATCCTATTGGCTGCGCAAAAAAAAAAAAAAAATGTTTTCCTCCTTTTGTTTAGTCGGATTAGTCGATTAACGCTGTGGTGTTACAATATAATCACCTGGGCTTGTTTGGTTGATCCAAACTACCAGTGGGGGGTACGTGGGAATGTGAACACACACAGCCGTGGAGCGAGTAAACAAAAGCGGCTGCATCGGAAGAATTCATGATCCGGACTGTGACATTAAATAAAATATGATGCGTAAATATTTCAGCAGAGGTTTGCAAACGGTTGCGATTGTGGTTTCTTACCCGATAGAGCCGAGGTAGAGTCGGTGGTGGCCGGTGGGCAGAGTGGTACCCTGACCGGTGTGCAGGACAGCCGGGTTGGAGATGCGTGGATGCGCGGCTCGGCTTCGGACGCCTTCCTCCGGTGGCCCTTTGTGGAAACAGTGCCGCTGCTGGACCCAGATCCCGGACTGGTTTTCACTGCTGCTGCTGCTGCTGCTGCTCACACACACATTCACACACACACTGACTGGAGGACTGGGTGAAGTGGCCCTTGGCTACAACAGCCGAGCCCTGCAAACCATGTTACCGAGCAGGAGAGAGGCAGCAGGGATGGAGCTGCTGCTGCTGCTGGGGGTGGAGGTGGTGGAGGATCCTGGGCTCCGGGGTTCTGGATGGGACGGGATAACAGTGGAGGACAGTGTGTTTGAATGGAGTGCGCCGGTGGAGTGGATTTAAACCGGGGGAAGGGGAGGGGGTGTCGTTGGGATTACGTTGTAGGGGTTTAATTAGATAGCACTGCGCCTATTGGCACTGACGATGCGCACAGCCCTCCTCTTCTTCTCTCTCTCTCTCTCTCTCTCTCTCTCTCTCTCTCTCTCTCTCTCTCTCTCGTGTGTGTGTGTGTGTGTGTCAACATACAATCATTGTGCACCATGCTGTGCAATATAGTTCACTGCGCCATATTTGGACTGATTATTACACACGTTGATAATCTCATTGGTGGTTGTCATTTATGACATATACAGCCCTATATGAGGACTGAAATTATCCTATATTTATACTATATATAAGCTACCGAAATTATCCCATGAACATGTAAGGGAAAAATTAAGTGACAACACTGTAAAAAAAAAAAAAAAAAAAAAATCCTGTTGTTTTTACAGAAAAAAACTGGCAGCTGTGGTTTCCAAAACAATACGGTAAAAAACCCATCCAACTGTAAACATATTTACAGAGTAACATGGAGATTTAACATTTGAAACATGTAGATTTAAATGGTAAATGGACTGCACTTATTTAGCACATTTTCTCCACCTTCATGGTGTCCAAAGCACTTTCCAAATCCACCAGGTCCAACTGGGAGCAATTTAAGGTTCAGTGTCTTCCATGGACACTTTAACATATCAGTCAGAGCCAGGATTGGAACCACCAACCCTTTGGTTATTGGACGAGCTGCTCTACCAACTCTACTAACCAATTAATTTACAAGTTTAAAATGTTACATTGTGAAATGTTTACATATGTATATGTATGTATGTATATATATATATATATATATATATATATATATATATATATATATATATATATATATGTATATGTATGTATGTATGTATGTATATATATATATATATATATATATATATATATATATATATATATATATATATATATGTATATATATATATAAAAGTAAATATGCCGTTATTTCAACATAATGGTCTTGCAATTTGAACAGCACCGCATTGTTTTTCAATTTACAGTTTTATTTTCTAAAAACAATAAAAACACATAACTTCTACAAACAAATCTGGTTTTGTTCACATACTCTTCCTGTAAGAACTACAGCTATATTTGATTTAATCATTAACACAAAATCTTTTAAAATACACAACTTTGCATTGTATTGTCACTTACAGTTTTTTTATGTTGCAATTTTACAACTTTTTGGTGTTAATTCTACAGTCATTTTGTACAGTGAATAATAAAACTGGCAAATGAAGTTATTTACAAATCGGCAAAAATTTGCTTAGAGGTCTTATTTATGTCTTTGTGCATAAGAAATCAATATAAGTGAATCCCCAAAGGAACTTTGTGTTGGTAAATGCAAGTTATGCCAATTTACAGGATTTCAGTTCTGTTGCAACATGTTGATGGTCATATGAACTATGTTTTCAGGTCAAAAATGTCCAATTTCATCACAATTAATGCTATATGTTCATGTCACAAAGGGCCAAGTTATATTTGAACTGAATTAACCTGAAAAACAAATATTCTATTCTTTTAGATTCCCCAATTTTTCTTACAAGATTCTATCCTACATATCACATGTTTTATTTTTACAGGTTGCAATATGGAGTATGGTGCTGATCCATCCTGCTTATGTTACGCCAATACATACATTAAGAATGTCACACGTCACTTTTTAAATCAACAGTTTTCTAATAATAAGCATTTTTATAAAGAAATAACAATTCTATATTGTTATTTACTCTTTAGTATGATGATAAACTATACAATAAATAATTCTGATCCTAGTTTTTGCACAGGGATCATTTGTGGAAACGGTGACATGGCTGCCGAGCATCAGTATGATGGGATCCGTAACAACCATGTCACAACCGTCCACTGCCACATTTTGTGTTTTTGTGTCAGCTGTTATTGTTTTAGATCCACAATACTAACATTTATGAATAAGAGGAGAATTAGCAATAGTAAGTCTATAAGTTTATTCCTAATAAAGTACTGGTACTGACCAGAGCATCATGGGTAATGTCACGTCCGTCCACCAGCAAAAGTTTTCACATACACATGCTATTCAAAATCCAATATTTCTGAAAATATAGCTTCCACTGTCAAATAATATCAGTAGTCTGTGCACTAACGTATTAGCATTATTTCAACACAGTTCTATGCATTTCTTACAACTTTTTTTTTTTTTTTGACAAAAATGGCCGCTCATTTGACCCCCTAAGTAAATTTTAGCCGAAATACAAATACAGTAGTGGAAAAAAGTTTATGTTCGCCCCATGTATTTGTGATATATTACATTAGGATCATGCATAACCCATTATAGTTCACTCATAGAAATACTCTGAAATTCAAAATTTCAACTTGGACCTAACAAGACTTCATTGCTTTTTTTTTTAATTTTTCATAATTTTTACTGTTATGTAGAAAATCAAGATCAATGAAGTTACCATATTTAGTTTCTTACCTGTAATTGGCAATAAATAAATAAATAAACTAGAAAAGCACTTGGAGAGTGCAGACCTCCGCCCAGGCAGATCAGTGCCCCACCTCCATCACACCAATCATTTGTTCCCTCGTGCCAGTATCAACATTTCCTGAAATTTTTATCCAAATCCGTCCATAAGTTTTTGAGTTATCTTGCGCACGGACAGACAGACAGACAAACAAACAAACAGACAGACAGACAAACCAACACCAACAAAAATATAACCTCCTTGGTGGAGGTAATAAAATACAAGAAGAATATGCAAAAAATACAAGAAAAACACATGTAAAGTGAAAGGAACATGTATTTTAGAACATTAGAACATCACTTATAGAGCTGATCCAGACCCCTGTCCACATCCACATTCTCCCTTTGAACATCATTCCTTACATTAGTACCATTACTTCATGGTACCTAACAAAGCAGGTACACTCACTGTTGATGCAGAGGTGGACCTTACAGACCCTGTAGACCACATTGGACCTGAGACTGTTGACTCACTGTCCTCACTGTTGCTGTCACTGTCTTGTAATGTATGCAGAAATTACCAAAAATAGTCACTTGCCTGATAATGGGTTATGTCACTGAACTGTGCCAGGTATTGTTCCATTCTCCAAATCCACATGTTCCCTTCTGCACATGCTGTGTTCCATCAAGGACAAAACTGGATGATTCAGCAAAATAATGGAACACATCCAGGACATGTCAATGTTGAGTATTTAGTTTTCTTAATTTTCTATTAAAATATGCATTTACTGGTGTCGGTCTTACGCAGCTACACCTTTTGAAAAGCAAAACAGATTTGTTTGCAAATATTTTATGTTAATATTTGAGATTGTGTCAGATTTTAAGCAGTGAGTGTCAGCACTGTTGGTGAATAATAGTTACATGTAACTGAAAAAGTGTGATGAAATTCAAAGTAAAAGTACATAAAAGTACATTACAGTTCCTGATGAAAATGTTTATTATACAGAGGGGTTTTGGTGCTGGAATTTTATGTGTACTACAATTAACATCCTCTGACATTTCTGTACAGTGTGGGTTTATATTCTTGGTTTTAGGATGTTTCAGGACAAATGACTTTTTTGATACGAAAAGTAATCCATAAGTAATTCTAGTAAGTCTGATTATCTTATCTTATCTTATCTTATCTTATCTTATCTTATCTTATCTTATCTTATCTTATCTTATCTTATCTTATCTACATTACACCCATAACCAACAAGTTTGGGAATGACACAAGTTTTATTTTGTAATCTTTGCTGCCTATAAGTTTTTTTAAAAAAAGGATAAAATTGCATGTGTTGCTGAGGTACACCGAAGAACAATTTCATGCATTCTATAAATTTCAAAAGCTTTTATTGATGAATAAGTTACATTTAATTCTGGCCATGACAATACAGTCATGGATGTCATGGAATTCATTTTCTAGGATGCCACATTACACAAAAAGTCAGCCGAAAAATTACTAGACCATCAAATGTCATCAAAAACAATGGTTATGCAATCAAGTACTAACTCCTGTGTGTATCATGTGACTGAAACAGACAGAAAAGAAAACATGGAATGCCTAAAAGCACTGTTTTTGTCAGTACAATGCCATAGATATTGATGTAAGAACAGAAGTGATTTTGGTTATTATCAAGAAAACATGGAAAATGGATAGATATCAGCTCTGGAATTAAACTCTTATGAGCTATTTTTGTTGTTACCATTATATTTGTCCAAACAAATGTACCTTTAGTTGTACCAGGCATTAAAGTGAACAAGAAATTGAAGAAAACAAGGGTGGTCTAATAATTCTTCCACAACTATATGTGCAGAGCAAATACATGTTTTATATTAACTTCCTGTTTTTACTGTGAATTTTGCATATCAACAGATCTTTTTAATCAATGATCAATGGGTAAAGAGGTGTTTACTAACTTTAAAAAAGTAATTATGGTGTCATTACACTAGAAACTCACATACTGTTCTATCCAGTCTTCTACTTGGTTTATAGAACTGAACTAATGGAAAACACAACATTTAGAAACACTGCGGGCATATTTGTGTCATAATTCAAGTCATGCCTTAGCCTTAGGCCTTCCACTGAAACTTTCTCACCTAAAACTACCCAATATTTCCTTAGGTTGGTGAACATCAGAGTCATAACACCAGTAAAAAGGGCCATTTTGTGTATTTATGGCTAAGGTTTGACGGCAGTATTGACGACATCTGGGAATAAGACTAAAGGAAATAATCATTTTCAGCATGTGTCAACATTACAACACCCACATCACCTATGGATGCAGTGCCCATGTGTGAACTTATACTATAGAAAATATCATATTAACATGTTTTGCAAGGGTTATATATTTTCTGGGATGCCGCATTTATACAAAAAGTCTGCCAAAAAAATTATTAAACCATCAAAAGTCATCAAAAACAATGGTTATGCAATCAAGTATTAACTCCTGTGTGTATTATGTGACTAAAACAGACAGAAAAGAAAACATGGAATGCCTAAAAGCACTGTTTTTGGCAGTACAATGCCATAGATATTGATGTAAGAATTGAGGTGATTTTGGTTATTATCAAGAAAACATGGAAAATGGATAGATATCAGCTCTGAAATTAAACTACTATGAGCTATTTTTGTTGTTATCATTATATTTGTCCAAACAAATGTACCTTTAGTTGTACCGGACAATAAAATGAACAAGACACTGAAGAAAACAAAGGGTGGTCTAATAATTTTTTCTGCGACTGTATGTGCAGAGCAAATACATATTAACTACCTGTTTTCACTGTGAATCTTGCATATTAATAGACAGGGGTATAAGAAAATATCGGTTCTGCAATATATCACGATATTTCATTTCACAATACTGTATCAATATTAAAAAGTACTGTATTGATATTTTTAAGTATTTATTCAAATGAAGATATGGCGGAGGTTCATTTTTGTTTTTCTTTTTTGTTTATATTTTATTTATCATTATTTAACACTATTTTATTAAATTATGGTTATTTGAATCATCCTAAAAGCACTTTTTACTGTCTGAGAGGCAGATGGTAGTTCCTTTGTTGGAACTGTACTAAAATACTGTTCTGATGTTAGTTCTGAACTAATAGAATATGAACATTTGAACAGCATCTTAAAGTGTAATGTCTGTAAAACAGAATTTCAGTTTGAACACAGGAACATTTTGTGATATAACATTAGATCCTGTTCTGATCAAATAAAAATATGTTTAGTATTTGTGCATATTTCTGGTGTAATTCAGTTCTTCAAGGAAATAATAATTTAAAAAAAGAAACAAAGAAAAAATTGCCTTTTTAACAGTATCATGATATATCGTGATATATCGTATCGTGATCCTAGTATTGTGATTTGTATCGTATCACCAGATTCTTGCCAATACACAGCCCTATTAATAGATCTTTTTAATCAATGGTCAATGAGTAAAGAGGTGTTTAGTAACTTTAAAAAGCAAAAAAGTAATTATGACGTCATTACACTAGTAACTCACATACTTTTCTATCCAGTCTTCTGCTTGGTTTACAGAACTGATGGAAAACACAACATTCAAAAACACTGCTGCTCCAAACAAATGTACCTTTAGTTGTACCAGGCATTAAAATGAACAAGAAATTGAAGAAAACAAGGAGTGGTCTAGTAATTTTTTTCTGTGACTGCAATCACATACACACTCTGTGGCCTGAGCCATCTGCACCAGACATCAGTCGTACTCTGTCACACCTCACAGAACTTGAGCGAGCTGAAGGAAGGTTGTATTAACTCCAAAGGTTGACGATGACTCACACCGGTGGTCTCCCCAGACTAAGTTCGGCTGCTCATTGAAGGGACATCTGGCCTGTGTAACCAGTGCTACCTCAAGAGAAATATAACATGGCACATTTCTAACGGGAGCGTGAACGCAGTCACAGACGCACCAGTTAAGGACTTTATTCAGAGGTAATATGTCGTCACGGATTTTGGACGAGACATAGTGAGGCGTCGGGGTTTCAAGGGTGATCAGCTTTTTCATCACCGTTATCTCTTAGTCATTTAGACAAAACACATTCTGTTCATGTGTGATGAATCCATCTGACACCAAAGCTCCAAATGCTGTTCAGTTCATTTGCCACTTCTTTCACCCATAAAAACCCAAACAGCCACTGACGACCGAAACCATCTACTGATCTAAAATGTTTAATAGCTGTTGATCCATTAATCCTATCAATACATGTAAATAATTGGTGTAAAATACGGTTTGTCATCTTTTCATGATCATCAGATATGACCCATTTGGATGTTCAGAGGCTTCGTAGTGAAAATTGATTCACCAGTAAAACCCATGGAGTTGGATCAATGACAGTGGATGGAGACACCTGGTTAACGTACAATTGCTGATAAATTCTGCTGAAAAAGTCATTTTTTCTTCAGTTTTCTCTGTTTTTGATATAATAACCAACAAACTTTAATCTGAGCTTTTATGAACGTCCACATCATCAGTAAATTAAGTACAGGGAAATACTTAATGTTCACAGAAAAAACACAAAATACACAGGATTATGTCATAATAAATTGTGATAAATCACTTAAGAAAAGTCAAATGTAGACAAAAATATATATTTAGGAACTGCCACAAAAGTAAAACTGGGTCTGTATGGGTTAAAGAATGTAAAAAAAAAAAAAAAAGTGATCTTGGGTAAGACTTAAACAACCACTGGTGACCAAGATCATCTACCAGTATATCATATTTAATAGCTTCTGATTCATTAATCCTATCAATACATGTAAATAATTGGTGTAAAATACAGTTTGTCATCTTTTCATGGTCATCAGATATGACCCATTTGGACGTTCAGAGGCTCCATAGTTACCACGGCAACACCGTCATCTTCTACAATATTGATTCACCAGTAAAACCCATGTAGTTGAATCAATGACAGTGGATGGACACAGTTGGTTTACGTTCAGTTAATGATAGATTTGCTGAAAAAGTAACTTTTTCTTCATTTTTCTCTGTTTCTGATACTATGACAGTTAACTTTAATTTGAGCTTTTATGAACATCTACATGATCAGTGAATTAAATATGGGAAAATACCTGATTTTCATTTAAGAAACACAAAATAAAGAGGATAATATTCCAGTAAATGGTGATAAATCACTTAAGAAAGGTTAAATAGAGAGAACAATTCATTTGGGAACTGTCGCAAAAGTAGCACTGGGTCTTTCTGGGTTTAATGGCAGAACTGTAAACAGAAAGTGAAAAGTTAGGAGTTGAAGGTCTTGTTAAAAGAAATAATTTATAGAAGAATGTTATTGCCAAGGTACCAACACACGCTGGCATATAAATGAAGACGAGGAAAGTGGAACGCAGCAGGACTGGACAAATCAAAAGCAGGATGAGATGCAACTGAGCGGCGACAGGGATAGAATGATAATTTTCATGCTGAGATGCAAGTGAAAGGATGCTGCTTCAAACCACAAACCTTAGTTTAAAGAGCTGAAATGAAACACAAGTCCAAACTTAAACCATCATCATTTCTCTTGATGTCCTTCTTTAAGAATAAAAGACATTTAATTTCATTGTGGAAGCTCAGTTAAACCTGGCTCCCACTGATTTGTGTTGTTGCAAGCTGTGATGTTTCTTTTGTGGCACCAAACTCATTATGAGAATTTTTTTCAGAATCAACAAATCAATGCGAAATAAATCCTTGGACCAAAATTAAAAGAAAATGGCATGGTTAATATAGAAAAAAATACTCTAGGAAATTAAAAATTGTCTAAAATGAAAAAAAGTGTACTACTAAGCACTGAAACAAACCATGATTGTTGTATGTTTCTGCGAATCAGGGATGATCTGAATGTGTCTGAAACAAAACTGCATTTCATTATCAGCATTTCATTAATTCACATTGTACTAATTGTATAGGAAAGTACCACATTTAGTTTAATTTGTTATAGACCACTGAAGTATGTGACCCACAGGACCCAACGTCAGAAAAAATATGAATAGAGACAAATTTTCATTCTAGATCACCCTGTTGCAGGGGTCGTACACGCAATATGTCATCAAACTGTCACACCTTGGTTGCGGAACAAGAGGTGTTCCTTTTACATAGTGTTCCGAAATCATGATTCCACCTTCATCAGGGCTCTGTTACTACCATGATAAAGGTGGGACCAAATGATCCCACCATTTCATTTACACAGATGAAATAAAGAAGTGCTGTGTAAAAGGAGCTTTGGTTTTTCAGTGTTTTCTGGCAGTGACTTAAGTGTCAGTAGGGATGGGAATCGAGAACCGGTTCTTTTTGAGAACCGAATCCCAGTAGCTCGATTCCTTGGAATCGTTTGCCTGCCTGCTTAATGATTCTGCTTATTGATTCCGCCTTCGTTGCATATGCACGATGACGTCACACGTACACTCCATTGTTTTGGTCAGAATGTAGCCAACATGGTGTTGAGGCAGAAACGGTCTAAAAAGATGACACCAGGTCCACTGGAACACTCAAAGCTTCCATGTCTTCAAAAGGGTGGAATCCCTCCGATATGCTCAAACATTTGTCCACAGCATGTAATTTATTTACAGTAATGTCACGTATTTGATATGCTACTTAGCGACACTTGTGAATCTAGCTTCAGAGTGAACACCAGGTTGTCATCTGGGCCCAGTTCTGGTTCCGGTGCGGGCAACAAACATCATAGCCCCTCAAATACAAGTTTCCAAAGGTAGGGGAAAGGAAATGAGGTGCACAACAACGGGAGACGGGCAGAGTCGAACTGGTTACACGTAGTAGACATGCAGCAACAGAGGAATTAGTAAAGCGTCTTTAGGTTCACTTTCACTGCACTCCCCCGAACCGGGCCCGGCGTCATCTGTTCTTATTATTTGTGCGTACTGTATATGTTATATTTTCTGTGCAGAGATGGAAATATGACAGACAGTTAATGCAAACACACCTGTTTGTACTCTTTCATTCCCTCACCCAATGAGAATCAATAAGGAATCAGACCAATAAGCAGAATCAATAATGGAATCGGAATTGTTAAATTCTTATCGATTCCCATCCCTAAGTGTCAGTACTAAGTTTAATAAGTACTGGTGTTACTGGAGGAGTCTCAGTGCACTTGCAGGGCCCAGACTGGAGATCCTACACCAAAACCTGGGGGAGAATGGTCATGGAAGTGTGGATGATGGGGAGAAGTTGGAGGCTCTGAGGGCAATAAGGGTTAAGTTCAAAGCCCTGATAGCGTGTATGAGTGTGTGATCATGCATGCTTGTTCTGCTCAGAGGGATTAGTGTGGAGGCGAAGTTGATGGGAGAGAATTTTTTTTCTTATTTGCACTCACGACATTTTGACCTAAAGTTACAGCTGCGGCAATGACCAAGCTCTCTGTCCAGCTGTGGCCCTGCTGTTTTCCCTCCCCACACCTTCATATCTCTCCTTGTCTCACCTCTTTGTTGTTTTAATGAGAATGAGACGGGGACGAATATCTGACTCAGCTTTTGCTTATTTCATTAGTTGTCCATGACTCTCGCTCTCTGTTTCTGTGTCCTGTGAATGAGGACGCTGATGTGATTGAATTACCGCCTCCTCCTCTCACTCCCTCCCTCTCTTTTCCCTCTCTCTTTCCTTTGTGTTTTGTGTACCGTTGGCACTTTCCCTCCTCGGAGCCCGGGTTCACTGCTGTTGTTGCACTTTCTCTGGTCTTGCGTAATCGTGCAGCGGTCGTGTTGCGTTGCATCCTCCATCTCCTCTTCCCCAGGCGGGATGGTCACTGTGGGAAACAACGGCCCAGAAAACTGACCTTCATTTCAGTAGTCTAGAAAGACTTCCCTCGCTGCATGCGGAGCTCTGTTCCCCAAAGGACGGTGTCATTAGACCTGTGTGACCTTTGTTGAAGTAGGATACAGCACTGGGAACTGCTTCTGACAAAGACTCACACTCTTTAATGAAAGGAACCACAATTAGTTCATCTTATTATTTATTAATGCTGTGTTTCAGCTTTCTGTTCTTCTCAATATCATTCACCACTCAGGGACTCAAGGTATTTAAAGGCTCAATATGTCAGAATCACATGTACTTACGCAAAGTTTGTGTTGAGCTCAGAGCTAGTTGTGCATCAACATCAACACAGAAAAATCAACCCACGTCCTGTGCAGCGGAAGAGTTAAATGGGCTGGATCATAGCCTCCATGAATAAGATGGTGGAGACTTCTTAACATCTTGCATAGGCCTGTAACAGTACACAAAATGTTCGGTTCGGTACGTGTTCGGTTTTGAAAGCCACAGTGCTTTTTTTTTTTCAGTTCGGTACGGGAAGAAAGAAAACCCCTCAAAATATCTTTAATGCATTTATGAATTTTGAACATTTTTCCCCAAATTTTTGGAGACAATAGAATATAGAAAAACAGGAGTAATATAATTCTGCTGCTATAAATCAAACAGAAAATAAAATAAATAAAATATTACTAAATGTATTTTAAACATTAGTATTGCACTTTTCCCTGAAAGGTAGTTTTGAACAAAAACAAAAATCTAATCACAGTTCTGTCAGTTCACATTCTGCTTAAAAATAGCAACAAAAAAATTCCACATGAAGTGCAACATTAACAAGAGAGCAAACTCGTATTCTCTTTTAACAAACTGAAGAGCAACATTAACAACAAAATAACCAAATTATTTATTGTAGGACAACAAACAAACTGTTTAGGCCACTTTGTGTATTTGTGCCTGTGTGTGCAGGGTGCGATTTGTCAAAAACACAGAGGTGTCTGTGTGTGTGTTATTTTATTTTTTTTTGTTGTTGGAGCCGGGGGGGTGGGGTGATCCACGACTAACCTAACTAACGCTGGTGCGGGGGGGGGGGGGGGGGGGGGGGGTGTCCACAACTAACCTAACTAACTAACCTCACTTTTTCCAACATACTGTGCCGTTTCGGTACAGCTGTGTATTGAGCCGAACAGGTGCATACTGAAACGATTCGGTTCGGTATGTGTACCGTTACAGGCCTAATCTTGCACAGTTCTTTGTAATATGTCCTTTGTATATTTATGGGGTAACAAACATCAGTTGGCATTATTTTAAAGTTTGCAGTGTTCCTGTAGGTAGCAAAAAGGTGTTAACTTTAAAACAACACGTCTACTGGGTAGTTAGTTCACTAGCCTATCTATGACTGACATGTTGGGGAGTGAAAATGCTATTGGATAAATGGAAATCCACATTCTTAACAGTTACAGTGTAGTAATGTTGAGTCTTAGAATAACATTATTACATGTTAATACACGTCAGTATCCACGTAGGGAAATTCAGACTCTGCCTTTTACCCATCCTAATACTGTGTGCAGCTAGCATTAGCAATGGGGCCTGTGTTCCAGGCCGTTTTTTGAGCCCGTAAGTCACGACTTCAAACCACAACTCACGACTTTGTAACGTTCCAGGCCAGTCACGCCAAACTACCTGAGCGCAAGGAACTGTGGTAGTTAGATGTAAACAAACCAGCCTGGTGGACCGTACATTATGCTCATTTATAATCATTTCTATTGCTAAAGGTGTTTGCTCTTTGCTTATTTGGGGGAAAGAGTAGACGGCTAAAATTTACTTGGGGGGTCAAATGAGTGGCCATTTTTTTCCCCAAAAAAAAAAATTTTAAGAAATGCATAGAACTGTGTTGAAATAATGCTAATACATTTGTGCACAGACTACTGATATTATTTGACAGTGGAAGCTCTATTTTCAGAAATATTGGATTTTGAATAGTACGTGTGTGTGAAAACTTTTGCTGGTGGACGGACGTGACATTACCCATGATGCTCTGGTCAGTACCAGTACTTTATTAGTAATAAACTTATATACTTACTATTGCTAATTCTCCTCTTATTCATAAATGTTAGTATTGTGGATCTAAAACAATAACAGCTGACACAAAAACACAAAATGTGGCAGTGGACGGATGTGACATGGTTGTTTCGGATCCCATCATACTGATGCTCGGCAGCCATGTCACCGTTTACACAAATGATCCCTGTGCAAAAACTAGGATCAGAATTATTTATTGTATAGTTTATCCTCATACTAAAGAGTAAATAACAATATAAAATTGTTATTTCTTTATGAAAATGCTTATTATTAGAAAACTGTTGATTGAAAAAGTGACGTGTGACATTCTTAATGTATGTATTGGCGTAACATTAGCAGGATGGATCAGCACCATACTCCATATTGAACCTGTAAAAATAAAACGTGATATGTAGTATATAATCTTGTAAGAAAAACTGGGGAATCTAAAAGAATAGAATATTTGTTTTTCAGGTAAATTTAGTTCAAATATAACTTGGCCATTTGTGACATGAAAATAAAGCATTAATTGTGATGAAATTGGACATTTTTGACCTGAAAACATAGTTCATATGACCATCAACATGTTGCAACAGAACTGAAATCCTGTAAATTTGCATAACTTGCATTTACCAACACAAAGTTCCTTTGGGGATTCACTTATATTGATTTTGTATGCACAAAGACATAAATAAGACCTCTAAGCAAATTTTAGTCGTGGAGTAAAAATAGCGCATAAGGCAAGAGAAGCTGTTCCACCTTTTATGTTATGTTATTTGTATATTTGGATACATATTTGGTATTAATTTATTCTTGCAACTCAATGGACTGAAAATTAGCAAACGCTAGAGTAGATGCTGATTATACAGAACATTTTCAGATAAATAAAGTCAGAGCAATACCTTGTTTTAATAAAGAATTTGCACAAACACATCCATGGGGGCCGCCATTGCTATGTGACGTCAGAACTTGGAACTGGGAGTACATGGATCTAGTACGAGTTCACGGGTGGGAAGTCACAGGTTTGATTGACATTCCAGTGCATTTTCACTGGTAGAAGGCAAGGTTATATTCGTAAATGAAAACGAACGAAATGACGAAAATTAAAATTGAAAAAATATTTTTGTTAACTGAAATAAATAAAAACTCTAATTAAAAGAAAAAAACGATAACTAACTGAAACTGTATTGTGAGCTTACAAAACTAACTAAAACGTATAAAAGTTATGGATAAAATTCCCTTCGTTTTCATCTTTGTCAATGTCAGATTGATATCAAATTGATTTATTTCGCTCCAGCAGTTTGAGCTGGTGGCACCATACGACACTTCACAGTCTGTCATGTCTGGTCACTGGTGGTTTCCAGTCGTCTCCTGGTCCTAACTCTACCTGGAACATACAGACTAAAGCTGGGACACAGCAGCACAGTCCTGTCTGGGATTTACTTAAGTGATGAGTGGGGTCGGGTTTTTTTTTTTTTTTTTTGCGCTCACTGTGTGTGTGTGAGTGACAGAGCAGAGCTAAATGACAGAGTCAGACAGGTATAAGCATCCAGGTAAAGACTGGAGAGTTTATCACCATGAAAAGGCCTTCCAAGGCCTTAACTGCACAGTTTGGAAGAGGAGAAAAGAGGAGGATGAAAACTAATCCAATTACAGAGGTATGGAACCTGTTATACAGGGTGGGGAAGCAAAATTTACAATATTTTGAGGCAGGGATTGAAAGACAGTGTATGACCAATTAGTTTATTGAAAGTCATGAGAATTTATTTGCCGCAAGAAAATTTACATAATAGAAAATGTTTTTATTCTATGTTTCCTCCTTCTTTCTCAATAACTGCCTTCACACGCTTCCTGAAACTTGCGCAAGTGTTCCTCAAATATTCGGGTGACAACTTCTCCCATTCTTCTTTAATAGTATCTTCCAGACTTTCTCGTAATAGTTTTGCTCATAGTCATTCTCTTCTTTCCATTATAAACAGTCTTTATGGACACTCTAACTATTTTTGAAATCTCCTTTGGTGTGACGAGTGCATTCAGCAAAACACACACTCTTTGACGTTTGCTTTCCTGATTACTCATATGGGCAAAAGTGTCTGAAAAGTTATGGATAATAGTGTTAGGTATGATTATGACATCAATATATGTTTGGTTTCAAAACAACTGACGGAGTGCCTGCTGAGAAAAAACAACTAAATGTTCATTGTAAATTTTGCTTCCCCACCCTGTAATGTTAAAAAACGTTTGATGTTACTAGCTACAGCTAGCTGAACTGAAATGAAGCGAAGCTGGCTAATAATGGAACTGGAGATGATTAAGAGATGAGATATCTGCTAAGGTGTGGTTTACTGATGATGAACTGGGTTATATATGTTTATATATGTTTCTTTCTGGTTTAACTGCTGGCTGCTTTGTGCATCTCCTCTCACGCTTTGCACATCTTCACACTGTTTTCACGTAAGTTACGTTGTGTATGGATCACACACACACACACACACACACACACACACACCCAACCTGCTATAGGGAATTTATTCATCATAATGTACATGTGTTTGTGTCTCTGCTCAGTCAATGAGCCGCCCTAACCCGACCCCCAAATAAAGTGTCCAGGGTAACCCGCTGATTCGCGCCTCACTAATTTCTTTGAATAGGATGGTGAGGAAGATAAAATATGTGAAATGACTAAAACTAATACTAATACTACGACTAAACTAAACTAAAACTAAGCATTCAGGAAAAAAACGATAACTAACAAAAACTAGCAAACCTGCTCTAAAAACTAATTAAAACTAACTAAATGAGAGAAAAAAAGTCAAGACTAAATAAAACTAACTATAATTAAAAATCCAAAACTACTATAACCTTGGTAGAAGGTTGGAAAAACAGGAGTTACAGGTTGTCTGGAACGCAGCATAATATTAGCGCTTAGACTTTAAAGCCACGTGTTTCATCAGTACCCATGAGAATTAATTTAGGTATACCTGGTTTTGATGACATGGAAACCAGAGGACCCAGAGGAAAAACCTGGAGAAAACAGGCAAATTTTGCACGGGAAAAACTGCTAACCACTACCACTGCACCATTAGCTAACTCTGAGTTAGCGCTGAATACTATGCTGAAAGCTAACTGTGAGTTAGCATCAATGCTGTCAGCAAGGACAAACTCAAACACAACTTCAGATAAGCACAAAAGCATGTGGAAACCTTTTATTTAAAGGGGTTCATAATAAGATATAATGACCCTAGATGTGGATGAAAGGTTTTCTTTATTTTCTTTAAATACAGCGACGGTATTCCACAATGTGCTGCTTCAGTACAAGGACAGAGCTGCTTGTTCTAGTTCCAATGACATTCATTTGAAAAAAACAAAACGCATACTATTGTTTGTGGTTCAATGTCATTTCCTCCTCCTCTGTAGAGGACAAGAGTTTCACAGCTTTACTGAAAAAAAAACAAAACAAAACAAATAAAACTCTGGCCACTGCAAAGGACATTCCATAAAAAAAAAAAAAAAAAAAATGTATCTGGAAAATTGTTGCATCGTGCTGTTTCCAATCAAGACAATTATTTAATGTAAAAAAAGCCAAAACATTTACTTTTCTGGGTCTCAGGAGGGTATAGACGGCACACACTTGATTATAAACACTTTTCTCTTTGGGATTTAAAGAGTGTTACTATTATTCATAATGAAATGACTACTTTTGTTTTAAGAAATGTATGTTTAGAAAAAAAAAATATTTTGACTTCCAGGTATTTTATTTTGTTTTATTTTATTTACAGAATAAAACTAAAATCTTGTTGTTCAAGTTTCACATTTCCCAGATGTGAAAGTGGGCTGGATCTTCTACTGTAATATGTAGTTAGACAAAAACATTTCTTGTTTTTACTCATGAGTCATTAAAATAGAGCACACTTCATAAAAGATAGATAAATATACCTACACTGAGATGTGGCGGTAGTCTTAAAATACAGAAAACAACCTTGTTTCTCTGCTGGAATATTAAACAAACCATTGTTTTAGCTACTTAAACCCACCTGATATTTTATTCAAGTCAATGGTATTACTTTTCCACTGAAAATCATGCCTGACAAGACTTGTTAATTTTTTTTTCCTCCCTTTTTTGCCATGTAGTACTTGTAAAGCTACAGGCTCAAGTGCTTTTGAGAAATACAGAACCAGAGTTATATATAAAAGTGGCAATAAATGGCACATTAATAAACAAGAGCAACAACCATCAAAAAGCCTTGCATATTATTAGCTTTACTTCGTGAACAAATAACACATACAAGATAGATGACACCGACATTGACATTGCATTTTAAACAGGGTTCTTAAAATACCGCACCATTTTTTGATTAAGTACAGATACAAATCTAAACTAAAATACCAACACAGTTCTGTACATGTTCTGCACTAAATGAAGTAAATGAAGAGTACTTCACACCTGTGACCTCAACACAAACCACTTAACATTTGAGCTTGTGTTTAGTTTGACATTCAGCAGTAATCATTAAAATGTCAAGGGTAAAATTAGAAAGTAACCTATTTCCATATTGCTTTTGCTTGTTTTTCTACATTTTGACAGCTGATATTGCTGTGAATTTATGGGAAATTAAACTTTTCATTTGTTCATGTTGTTTTACAAAAGTATACTTAGGTACAAGTAATGATGAGAATATTATAAGGCCCATGACTACAAAATAGCTACTTTGTTATTTCATATTGACTTTGTTTTGTTTTGTTCTGTTTTATTGCTTTTTTCATAATCACTTTCAATCACTTTTCAGTCCCTTTGTTTTTTTTGGTTTGTTTTTACATAACCCACAAAGACCCAGTGCTACTTCTATGGCAGTTCCCAAATTAATCTTTGTTTCTGTTTAACCCTTCTTAAATGATTTAGCACCATTTATCATAATATTATCCTTTCTATTTTGCATTTTGTCAGTGAAAATCAGGTATTTTCCAATATTTTAATTACTGATCATGTACTTTAAGCATCATGCTGAGATTACATTTGAGGGTTATTATACCAAAAACAGAGAAAACAGACGAAAAACAGACTTTTTTAGTAAAATATACAGTATCATTAACTCAACATAAAACAAATGTGTCCATCCACTGTCACTGATCCAACTCCATGGGTTTTACTAGTGAATCAATGCTGTAGAAGATGGCAGTGTTTCCACATTCCTTACGGAGCCTCTGAACGTCTAAATGGGTCATATCTGAGGACCATGAAAAGATGACAAACTGTATTTTACACCAGTTATTTACATGCATTGATAGGATTAGTGGCTCAACAGGTATTAAACATTTTAGAGCAGCAGTATATATTTGGGTCTTTATGGGTTAATTCAGTAGTTCCCAGACTTTTTTGGTTCATGACCCCATTTTAACATTGCAAATTTCTGGTGACCCCAGACATTCCACACGGAGACATTTTTTTGTTAAAATTAATTTGTTTTTGATCATGTAATAGTTTGCTGTACAATATTGCAAATAAATGTTAATTTTAGATGACATTTAGTCTATATAATGTATATTATTATGGACAGAGGCAGAAAAGCCAGGTGTAGATTACTGCACAAAGTGAGAATTTGATTTTCCTTGGTCAGGATATGTACAGTCAGTCCAGTTTGGATTTACAAGGCTGACAATTAATACTGAACAAACAAGAACTCAAACTATGAATTATGAAAGAGCTGCAGCATCTGAAACTGACCACAATGAACATTTGACAGATAAACAGTACCACAGTGCTTCAGTTTCAGCTTCACAGTTTGTCATGTCTTTTATAAATTGCAATTGTCTCTCTTAACTCACCATAAATTTTTTATTAGTAAGTTTTAGTTTAGTTTCTTTTTTTTTTTAATCAATTACTAGAAATTTTAGGTGACCCCATTTGAATTCCAGGCAACCCCACGTGGGGTCCCAACCCCAAGGCTGAAAAACACTGGGTTAATATCAAATGAGGTTATGGCTTGAAGAATATAATCTATTGTCATCAGATGGTTTCGATATGATGAATGGACATTTGGATCATGAGAGCTGAAAACAGCTACATCACAAGATAAAACTTCAATGTTAAAAGAGGTAATGTTTCACTGACTTTCAGTACTGTGTAAAAGTCTTATGCTACCTTTAGCTTAGTTGTTTTTGCGGGGTTGAAATGAGCACACATATTTATTTCTCTTCTCTTTTCTTCAGATACAACAAGGAGATACAGGAAATATGTGTAGAACTTTAAAATACACACAAAAAAATGAACTAAATGGATTTTAAAGGTTAAAGGGACTATTTAGTGTGACCCCATGAAGAGAAGCAGCACCAACAGTGAGAAACATCGGACATGTGTTGAATAAAACATGGTATAAAACATCAGAAAATTAAAGCAATGATTCTCTTATTGTCAAAAGTGCTGACGGTGCAAAGGGAGGTGACACTAAATATAATTACAATAATAGCTTTATTTATATAGCACCTTTTAAAAACAAAGTTTACAAAGTGCTTTTGAAAGACAAAGTAGAGGGCACAACAGCAGGATACAAGATGCAAGTAAAAACACTAAAACAGAAGCAACACAAAAGAGAGATGTGTACAACAAAATATGAGCACTGTGGTTTATAGAAGCTGTTTTTCCCTGAAACCTTTGTTTTCACTGCTGTACATACCTCACATATACATGTATTGTAATCCATGTAAAATGTAATTTTAAAACAGAGACTGAGAAATGCATATGTGTGGTCATTAGAACTTTACTAAACCAACAAACCACAACAAACAAAAACCTTTTACACTGTACTGTATGTTGGCTTATGGGCAAGGTCAAGGGAGTCATGGATGGACAGCCCACTACTTTTTGATTCACAACTTTTGAACCAGACCAGTTTAAGACAAATACTACACATAATTGGAAAGGTCTAAATGCCATCTTAAACATACTCAAAGGGCAAAATTTAGTTTCAAATATTTTCAAATGAAAAATATCAAAAACTAGTGCGTCACGGATTGACAAAAAATTAATGTCTATTTTTTGCAAGAATTACAACATTCTCAGAAGTGAAGTTCCTCTGACATTTTCATCCTAATTCGTATTCAGTGTATGCTTTAAACCCTCTATTTTACAACCTAATAATTGGTTAGAGGAAAAAAATATTTGATCATACCTAAATAGCAAGAGTTTTGACAAATGGCAGCATCACAGATGGATAACAAAAGTAAATATCAAATTAAACATTTATTTCAAATATCAATATCATACACATTTATTTACAATATTTACAATATTTACAACATACAAATAATATTAACATTATATTCAAATGTATTTTACATAGCTATATGCATTTATTAATTTTAAACACCGCGTTTAGTAATATGACATAATAATATCTTTAATCTTATCTTTAATATGACGTAAATAATATAATATTCAAATATTAATGTATTTGGAATAAATGTAGTTTATTTATGAGAGTTTATAAAATGAACCCACAATGACAGCAGAAAACTTTGTCACTCTCCAAACATTCACACTCATAAAACTCCTGAAAATTTTTTTCATGCATTTTTTCTCATTTCAAAATACCCTTTCCTGAAAACATAAGTAATTACCTACCCAAAAATATAAGTTTGGTGTAGATTATTGTAATTAAATTTTTTTTTGACCAGACGTAAACCTTCCCTTGACTTCGCCCCTTATGATGGTCGTCTGGTTGAATCTGATTTGTACTAAATGTGAAATGTACTCTTTAGTATCACAGCAGGTGAGTTCAGAAAGAGGGAAATGAGTTTCACACATGATCTGAATGGGCATCATTATTCATTTCTAAATGAAAACAAATCGATGCTGGTTTCAAAAGTGTTCATGTATGTTTGTGTTCCACTTTTATCAGTTCCTGGTTCTCCATCTTTCGTTATTATTCCAAGAGCATCTCTCTTTGAGGGTGCCCTTTTGGAGTTTGACTGTGGTCATAATATGAATAAGTATTTATGATAATCGTCCACCAGGTTATCATCTGAATTTTTAAAAGGTGAGGAGGGGAGGGGGGGTCTAATTGAGAAGCGAAACCTCTGAAAGAAAGACAGACCTGTCAGGTTTTCCTTAAAAGCGTCTCATGAATCAGAGCCTCACATGAATAATTACAAGACACTTACAAAAGGTACATGCACTACAGGTGTCCTAGTTAGTTTCTTTAATCTCTGCAGCAGGTCAGTGGGGGAGCCATGGTCTGAATTTGATTTATTTTTCATTTAACCCTCGAGGACCTAAACAGCCGGCAGTGAGCAAAAGCGTCTAATGACTTAAAATGTTTAATAAGTTTTGGACCACTAATCCTATCAACATATGCAAATAATTCTGTTAAAATACAGCTTTTTAACAGCATTAGATATGATTCATTTGGGTGTTCAGAGGCTCCATACTGAACATGAAAACTCCTAATTTCTGCAGCACTGACTCACAAGTAAAACCCACTTAAATTGACAAAAAACAGTGGTAGTAGACACTTGTTTTTAAGTTCAGTTAATGATATATTCTGCACAAAACTAACTTTTTTCAGTTTTCTCTGTTTTGATATTTTAACCTTTAAATTTACCCTGAGCTTTCATGAACATCTACATGATCAGTGAACTAAATATAGGAAGATAACTGATTTTCCCTGAAAAATGTCAAACACAGAGGATGATATTATAATAAATACTCGTTATTCACTTAGGAAAGGTCAAATGCAGAAAAAAAATTCATTCATTCAGTCATTACTGCAAAAATAGTCATAGGACTTTAAGGGTTAACCTTTATCCAGCTATGTCCTGCTCCTGTTCTTCTTCCAGGGAGTCCTGCTTAATATAGCAGCTACACATACTTTCCATTCACATATGAAGCATATAAATAAAGATGTTAAAAGAAAATCAGAACCAAATAAACCACAATAGTGAAAACTCACAGATTTTTCAGAGGTTCATGTAAAGCAACATGTTTGTAACACTTCTGTTAGTGCTCTCATCAATGATTAATATTCTTAATATAAAATTGATGAATAATCTAATTTAGATGGGGTGGGACCTTTCTGTGTGGAGTTTGCATGTTCTCCCCGTGTTTGCGTGGGTTCTCTCTGGGTACCCCGGCTTCTTCCCACCATCCAAACACATGCATTGATAGGTTAATCAGTTAATCTAAATTGCCCATAGGTGTGAATGTGAGAGTGATTGGTTGTTTGTCTCTATATGTCAGCCCTGTGATGAACTGGCGACATGTCCATGGTGTACCCCGCCTTCACCCATAAAGTAGCTGGGATTAGCTCCAGCAACCCCCATGCTGGGGGCGGGTAAACATGACAAATTCATGGGGCCCAGTATTTGTGGGGGGGGGGCCTTAGAGCAGAGGAGGGGGTCAGTGGATACAGGCTAGAAGTTGTGAAAATTTCAAGTAAGATTTGCTGTGTAAGAGAGGTGTAGAAGTTAGGAGTCAAAAAGATGTTAAGTTACAGTTTAGTTTTCACGCTAACTGACGTTATGTATGGACCACAACCACCCCCCACCCCCTCCCCCCGACAGATTGACAAGACACTGAATTTTATGAAAAGGCCTACAACGTTTAGCTTTTCATGGGGCCCACAACTGGTAGGTGCACCCCTGCCCCCACAACCCTAGAGAGAATAAAAGTGGGTTTAGAAGACGAATGAATGAATGAATAATCTAGTTTAATGTTGAAATTCATTTGTAATGGTGTTATTGTGTTTGTCATGTTGTGACAATATGAATTTGTGAACTGATAAAGGAGTGAAGTAAGACCTCTGATGGACTGCAGGTCATCAGAGGTCAATGTCAAGAGGAAACAAGGTTCTGCCACATCACACAGAGTCATGCTGAAGATGTCTGAAACATGAAGCAGACGACTAAAGGGACTTAAATGGACTTAAAAAATGTATTTTTATGGCAGGTGGCTGATGTGGTGTTTTATTGGATGTGTATTATTATATTAGCATGCTAAGTTAGCGCCATTTGTGCACTGTGAGTTCACAGCAAGGTTATTATCATTAACGAAAACTAACAAAATGATGAAAACTAGAATTGTAAAAACCTTTTCGTTAACTGAAATAAATAAAAACTATAATTAAAAGAAAAAAACAATGACTAACTGAAACTGTATTGTGTGTTTACAAAACTAACTAAAACGTATAAAAATTATGGATAAAATTCCCTTCGTTTTCGTCTTTGTCAATGTCGGATTGATCTAAAATCGATTTTTTTTTTCCCCTCAAGCAATATTAGCTAGCGGCACCATATGATATTTAACGGTCCGTCACTTGTGGTCACTTGGGGTTTTCAGTCGTCTTCTGGTCTCCACTCTACCTGGAAACATGGAGACTAAAGTTGGGAGAAAGCAGCAGAGTCCTGTCTGGGATTTATTTGAATACGACAGAGAAGAAGAGAAAAGATATGAAAAAAAGATATAAAGAAACTAAAACTAAACTAAAACTAAGCATTTAGAAAATAACGAAAACTAATAAAAACTAGCAAACCTGCTCAAAAAACTAATTAAAACTAACTGAATTAGAGAAAAAAAGTCAAAACTAAATAAAACTAAACTATAATGAAAAATCCAAAACTATTATAACCTTGGTTCACAGGTACATTTGTGTTTTGTTTATTTGCATGTACAGTTCTCATGACATTACTCTGGAGTTATGGAGGGATGGTGCATTTGTCTGATGATAGCATGCTTTGGGATGTTAGAAAACTGTGACTACGACCTCAGATGTACAACACAGAACCAATAAAGGCCTGTTACATGGTTTCATTTTGTGTTTGCATTGTCGTGAGAAGAGCCACGATATTTTAAAAGGATTTTAAAATAGAAGGTGTTTCAAGAGAAATGATGTTTTGCATTTTATTTCATGTCCACGGTGAATAAACAGAAAAAGCAGTTTTAAGCAGTTTTTTAGGATAATGCTGTAGCAGTACGGTTGTCATATTTAATACTGTACTACCTATTTCTGTTAAATTTCCGTGAAAAATGCTTTTTCTTCCTCCTCCTTTTCCTTGATCACATGAGAGGAGCAGATTAAAGGAAATAAATTCAGAGAAAAGGGCTCCAAGCCAGACACAAACCAGGGACGTTTGGGTTCAGTAGCTGCCCTGATTATTTCATCAGGGATGATTGATTTGACGGCCTAGAATTAATGTCCAGACCAATTGCTCATGTTTCCAACTGCAAGTAAACAGATTTCTCTCACAGTGATGACTGCTCAGATCTTCCAGTTATAGAAAAACTGGAGGGAAATTGACATCTACTCCAGGCTCAACCAAACAGACTGCAGAAATTAGTCTGAACGCCTCAAATGAGTTAATGTTTTTCATTTCTTTCATCATTGGCTTTTTTTTTTTTTTTTTTTTTTTTTTAAGTCGTTGTTGGTTAAGTGCCTGAAATAATGCCTTCCCTTTTTGGAAAATACACAACTCCACTTGTGAGTTTTGAAGCCTTTCCACAATGTAAGATTTGCATATAATTATGTGTGTATAGACATGAATGCTCTGTTGGAATCGGTTTTGTGCTGGAAGCCTGAGACTTATTTCTTGCTGACTCCATTTGTGAGACGACAACTGTCTTGTTTGAAATTCTTTATGTTTACTTCTGAATTCTTCAATGTTTCACTCCTGTCTTGGCAACATGGTGCAAATACCGTCAGCTTAGAAATGCAGTGAGCTAACAAAAGGAAAAAGTCCACAGAGACGGGATGTGAGAAAGACATTTATCCAAGGTGGGATCTTTTCCTAAACCAAAATCAAAGCATCTAAACCTAAAAATACACAGGAGATACGAGCAGAGATGTGGATTCAGTCCCTATTGGCAGTGCCCTTGATTTTACATATAAAGAGAAGCAGAAAAAGTAGCAGATTGTTCAGTAACAGATTTAATAATTTTGGCATTATATGTGTCAGGTTTGCACATATTCAAAGAATGTTAGTATAAAGCATATTACTGGTATCTATGATAAGAAATATACAATGCCAACATGGTTGACAGTCTACTTTACTGCCAAGTCCAGCAAAAGAAGGAACAATAATACAAGCACAACAAACACATGCATTCACAGCTTTTTAAAATAGTGCTCTTAAGGTGAGTTTTGGCCAACTGTCTTGTTTCATGGAACAGCAGTACAACATTAATGGTGCCAGTTCTGAGGCTTTACTAAATAAGCCGAAGGATGTTATTTTCCCCAGAGTAGTAAATGTGCTTTCTACATCTATCAGAACAACACATAAAACTGCAGTCGTACCTGGAAGAGTTCTGCAAATTGTCAAAAACTTGTATATCTCTTGTGAATCACTATCTTAAAAATTTCCATTTCGAATCCTGCAGGCATCCTTATCAGAAGTACCTATGGTGTACTTTTTTTTTTTTTTTTCCAGACCCAGAGTCTTGACACACTCAGCAAAGAGCCAGACTTCAACAACAAAAATGGTCATGGTGCATTCACGGACCTGCATTTAGGTTACAGGCCATTTCACAGCAATTTTGTTGCTAGGAAACAGCTTGGGTTCATGCTTTTTTTTTTCCAGTCAGTCATTGATAATAAAAACCACTGCAACAGGAAATAAACATATTACCATTTTTTGCTTATGACGCAAAAGATTCAACTGTTGATCTGACCAGACGACCCATCTTGATTTGTCTCTCTTCGCAGGTGATTATGTTAAAGAAAAAAAAAAATTGATGGCATCTGTCAGAGCATTTTCCACTGCTTCACTTGACCCAAGCTCCATGACATATGGAAAATCCATGAATAGAGCTGGACATGTAACTGGATATTGGTCTTTTCAGGAAATACAATGGTGGCAGCTTTGCCCTGAACCTCACCCCCATCTTCAGCGATGACAGTAGCTCTGCAGGGGAGAGAAGGGAGCATTTGATAAAGACCAGATACCCCTTCAAAAGAGAGCGATGGTTACTTAAGCCTGTGAATAATCTGTTGAAAACAGGTTTATAGGTTGTTTGTGGAACCTGATTAATACAAGCCATAGTAACTTCCTGTTGTGAAGCCTCAGTTAGTATTGTAGCCCGAATAATCAAATTGTGTGTGACAGAGTAAAGCTGGTGTGGTGATGTTGTTAGAGACAATCTGCTCATTAGCAGGAGTGTGACTACCCACTCGAAGCTGGATGTATTTAATAAGGAAAATCTGGAGCTTCCATTTCATAACTAGTAAATATAAGGGTGTCATTAACTTGATCCCCAGAAACTTCCATAATTGCATTGACAAGTGGTGGAAGTGTGCTGCAGTTTCACAGCAAAATTGATTTATTTAATAAAATACAAACAAATGATTTTTACAAAGTACAGAGAGGAAAGGGCCTGAGGGGGGGAATCCGGTTGTTTTTCAAAGTGGGGCTTTGCCACATATGCGCTGATAATATCTAGTTTAAATATGGATATATGAATATATTATCAATATATAGGACAATTTAGAATATTATATGTATTTATATTATATATGTATATGTGTTTTTGTTTGGGGTTTTTTTTTGTTTTGTTTTTGTTCTTTTTAGTTTTTATTAATATCTGGTATTAATATCTGGTAGGATAAGTTGTAAATGGGTATTATCATATTAGTGTATATAGGAAAAAGGATGTGTCATATTATTATTATTATTATTATTATTATTATTATTATTATTATTATTATATTAATACAAAATAATACTTGCTATATAATGATCATAAGGAATAGAAATTGGGGGTAGGACTACATAAGTTTTTACCTCTTCCTACTCCTTTTCAAGCATGTATAATTTAATTTAATTTCATTTATTATTATTATTATTATTATTATTATTATTATTATTATTATTATTATTATTATTTACTATTATTATTTATTTATTTATTTATTTTGATGTTTGTTTGCTTATCAATCATTTATGTACCCGTACTTATATTTTGTCGGTTGATTTTTGTTTTGATTTCACTGTCTACATGTTCGAAATAAAGATTTCATTCATTCATTCATTCATTTATGTATGTATGTATGAATGTATGTATGTACCTTTATTCAACCAGGAAAACCGAACTGAGATTAACAATTTATTTTCCAAGAGTGTCCTGGCCAAGACGGGCAGCAGTGCATTAAATAGTTACAGGCACAAACTTTCATACATACAAACAAAAACAACTTTTCAATACATAAAAAATACATAAAAAAGCACAAAATCAAGTCAAACCTTCCAAAATGAATCAGGTTTATAGAAAATATACTTACTTTAACCCATAAAGATCCAAACATCCACCATCTACCAAAAGCATCGACTGAAATAAATGTTTAATACCTGTTCATCCACTAATCTTATCAATACATGTAAATAATTGGTGTAAAATGCAGTTTTTCATCTTTTTATGATCAACACATATAGATGTTCAGAGGCTCTGTAGTTACCGTGGAAACACTGTCATCTTCTGCAATCTTGATTCACCAGTAAAACCCATTGACTTTGATGAATGACAGTGGATGGAGACACTTCATTTATGTTCAGTTAATGATAAATTTGCTGAAAAAGTCATTTTTTCTTCAGTTTTATCTGTTTTTGATATAATAACCCTCAACTTAAATCTGAGCTTTTATGAACATCTACATCACAGGTGTCAAACATGTGGCCTGGGGGCCAAATCCGGCACGCAAAAGGGTCTAGTCTTTTTTCACCCTAAAACATAGAGAAAAGTTTGGAGTTGACATTATTTATTTATACTTCACTTCACTTCACTTCAAATCAAATCTAGCTGAATGTGGGCCCTGAACTAAAATGAGTTTGACACCCCTGATCTACATGATCAGTAAATTAAATGTAGGAAAATACCTGATTTTCGCTGAAAAAAAACAAAAAAAACCAACACAAAATACACAAGATAATATTACAATAAATGGTGATAAATCACTTAAGGAAGGTTAAATATAGAGAAAAATGTATTTGGGAACTGACACAAAAGTAACACTGGGTCCTTATAGCTTAAAACTGTGTCCATGTTTATTACTATAATCATATAGTGATGGTGATCTTTTCCATGAGAAAGGTGCAGCCAGATGCAGACTTCGGTGATAACAAGGGATTTATAGAACAAAAACAAAGCTTACAAAGAAAACTGTTGAGAAACACAAGGCATGGTAGATAGGAGGTGTGAGATGACAAACAGACAGAGAATAAAAGGGAAGTGGGGTGTATATATATATAGAGAGAGAAAACTGATTATTGAATGGAAACAGGTGAGAATGGATGGAGACCAGTGGGGGCTGGTGCTAAACAAGAGTTGGGGGAGCGCAATACAAATGAACACATTTCTGTACATTTCTGTACAAATAGTGTGTGGTGTCACATCACAAGAACAGAAAGAAGTGTTACCTGTGCCAGTGGGAGCAGTGTAATCATCTGCTTCATGTTCTAAAGTCCTGAAAGCATCTGTATCTGACTCAAGGCAACTTGGCAACAGGGTGAACCTTTAATTCTCCAATGTGAAAATAGACTCATGTCATCTGTCCTCTCAAAAGATTTTGGAGTTGCATACAGTCATTGTACCAGCACCCCATGAACTTGAAAAAAAAAAAAAAAGATCTTAAATATGACCTCTGAATTAAATACAAAACACAAAAGAGAGTTAAAGAAAATGCAGACTAGGAGCAACAAGTCTTTGGTTGAACAGAGTGACTGAAATGTTAAAGTCCTGACTAAAAAATATGAATCAGAGGCAGAAAAGACATGAAAATACAACAGATACAAAACACTTTGGGCGTTGTGAATTTTGATCACGACTTGCAAGTGGCTAAAAAAAACATACAGGACTTGAAGGCCAAAGAATTAGCAGAACAGAGGAACCAACATCTGCAACAAGAGATGGAAACCATATCTCTAAAGGAAGAGATAAATGAGTTAAATAAACTAAATGTCCGCAAAGACCAACATTTATATTTGGAGAAAAACAATGAGAAAAATGATCTATTCATTCAACATCAAAGGGTGGAACTAGACCAAATTATGGACTAATCATGCATTGGATATATGTGTCTGAATGCATATTAACGTGTGTATGCTCAATATGTAATACACATACTGATATTATTATCAATATTTTATTCACCTTAGATCTTACTGGGAGGGAGGAGGGGGGTTTGGAATGTTATATTGTTGTGTTCATGATCATATGTTCATTAACCCTTTCATGCATGAATTACGAGAACCTTAGTAAAGATTTTTCTCTTGAGTGTTTTTATTCCTCCTCACACATGAAAAAAACAAACAATGTGATCTTTTTTTTTTTTCATGGAGTTAAAAAAAATGTCCATACATTTAATTTTTGAAGTGAAGAAAGGTGTTTAAAACCCAGTATCAGAAAGTACAGAAGAGGATTAGGGCCACTGGAAAAAAATACATTAAACTAAGGTCCAATATGTATTTTTTCTTCTTCTTCTTCTTCTGAGAAAAAAAAGTCAGAATTCTGAGATTAATGTCAAAATTCTGAGTTTAAAGTGAGAATTCTGAGATTAATGTCAAAATTCTGAGTTTAAAGTGAGAATTCTGAGAAAAAAGTCAGAATTCTGAGTTTAAAGTGAGAATTCTGAGATTAAAGTCCAGTGGCCCTAATCCTGTTCCGTAAGAAAGTAATATGAAAACAATGAAATAAAAACATTTTTAATGCTGCAAATCTGATGTTTTCTCACATTTTAACATATTCTAGTCCTAGTTATTACTCACATCATGGAAATAACATGCAAAAAAAAAAACTTTATGTCTAACAAATAACAGGTGATTTACACTCAAACATGTTAGTGCAGATCAGGTTTATGAAGAACAGCAAAGTGACTGTAATGGTCTGAATATCAGTGAATGGGATGGAATGTAAACAGCCACTGTGTTCGCTGATATGGAACTAAACCAACAAAACCCATGAATATACAAGAGAACAGCTGGAGAATAACTGTCCACTGTAGTGACCACTATGCATGAAAGGGTTAAAATGGAAAATCAATTTTTTTTTTTTTTTTTTTTTTTTAAGTGTGGAACTGGGTGGAAGAGTGGAACTGATGTACTGGAAAAAAAAAAAGACAAATCAAATGAGCTCAAATTCAACTCTATAAGGAACAAATACTTACAGAATGTGTATTAAATATCGACAATTATGTAGATTTAAAAAAAAAAAAAAAAAAAAAAAAAAAAAGCTGCGTCCAAAGTTCAAGACAAATACTTTTTTGATATATTCAGACCACATGTCTATAAAAATGATAAATAATATGAAATAGAACTGGAATGTCTCAGGAAAGAGGTTGTTCAGGCTCAAAATGGCAGAAAGCTGAAGACCTTATTAAAAAGCTACATGGTAGACTCCATACCATGAAACACACACATGACATACAGAGGATTAGTTCAGGGAACGGAAAAATCCCATGACATGACGTGTCCTGGATCAAACCCAGGACATTCATGCTGTGAAGAGACAGTACTAACCACTGCACCACTGTGCCGACCAGACATGAACTAAACACAGTTAAAAACAACAACTGAAGACCCCGGTGCTAAAAGTACTGAAGTCACAGAAAAAAAGAGTCTGTTAAAAATACTTAAAGGGTGGACTTGGCTAAACAAATACAACATGTTTATATGCTCAGCTTGAATTATTCAAAAATGTGACTTCAATACTTTTAGCCCCAGAATCTTCAGTTAATATTGACATGAACTACAGGACAAGACATAGATGAGCATTAAATCCTAATACATTTTAAAACAGGAGACAGGATTGAAGGAGAAAACTATACTCAGTGCCAATGAAAACGCAACACTTGAAGATTCTTATATTTTTTTTAAATCGATGAGGATTTTTTTTCCATAAGCTCTTTGGAATTAATCATAGGCCATTTCTATACAGTAACAATAAAAAAATCACATCCAAATTTGTTGACAAAAAATAAGGATAAAGAAAGAAACTCAAGGACACCCAAAACCAAAAGTCACAAAGCGGTCCCGGAGGTGCTGCAGCTCAATGTAGTGATCCTGCTGTGGCGTGGTCACACGTGCTTGTCCAGGGCGAGGTCTGTCTGCAGCTGAGCCAGTTTCTTCATGCCTCTGTTGCATCCTGACTATGGTGGACACATTGCATCCAAAACGGCGCGCCACCTGGCGAGCAGAGATTCCGGCCTCCAGGAGCCCCGTAGCATGGCATCTTTGGTCACGTGTCAGTCTAGGCATCGCTGAGTTCTTGCAAATGATTTTGGTGCTTTTCAGCTTGCCTTTATATACAGAACATGACCACTCCTTAACTGACCACAGTTCCTTAAGTTGAGCAGTTCATTGCTGAGTAATGAGAAAAACAAGTCTTATGAATGTAGACAAGTTGATTCAAGCGTGACAATAGCTCAACCCGTCTCAGGTTGTTAAGAAATTGTCTGGGATTATCTTATACAGGTGAAACTTAAACATATTGATGCAGCTCAGGAACAATAAAACACATTCAAGTGTTGCGTTTTCATTGGCACTGAGTATATAAGAGAACAGGACGAGCAGAAGACACTGGAAATGAACGGAGGTAAAGACGGTCAGAGAAGTGGAATACAGACAAAGGCAAGAACACGTTTGATGAGTAAACTGGAAAAGCACTTGGACAGCACAGACCTCCGCCAAGGCAGATCAGTCATGTCAAGCCCCCCCCCCCCATCACCACCAAAATTTCATCAGTTGTTCCTTATGCCAGTATCAACATTTTCTGAAAATTTCATGAAAATCCATCCATAACTTTTTGAGTTATCTTGCTAACAGGCAGACAAACAGACAAATGAAAACATAACCTCCATTGTTACGCTTGGTGGAGGTAACAAAGACAAACAGACACTGGAGACTCACAAATGCGGAAAATACATGAAGACAGACACTGTGGGAGGTCAAACAAACCACAGACCATGACTGGACTGGACACCCGTCTTCATCTTACACCACAACTGTCTGATATGATGATATGATTTGTACATTAAATGTGTGTTGGTGTAAAATATGAAGTTACTACAGCTGACTGTGTGCTTAGTTTGCGTTAATTATATCTTCATTTCAAACGTCATTGTATCACAGCCTGTAGGAATATCATACATTTAATTAATTATAAACTCGACCTTCAACAGAAAGAGAAATAGTTGAATCAGACTGGAGTAAGTGTATTTGTGGATGTTATCATAAATGTAAGTGTGTATGATGTAAAATTCACCAAGTTAACTTAAGAATGAGCACATACAATAGATTTGTAGATATAATACATGTCTTTATGCGTCTCCTGCTTAGATTTACTATCAGTGTGCAGTCATGCATCTATACTGACAAATACATGTGGACAGGAGGATGAGCAGAGCTGACTGTTAGCGTAGCTTTAGCCTTTATTTAGGCCTATTTCTGTTCCAGCTTTGATAATGAAGTCACATTAATATGCTACATTAAACTGTTTTCTCCTACATCCTTAGGAATTCTTTATATCGAGGTCAACGGAATGTATGTAGATAGGAAGTAATTTGGGATTTTCACAGCCTAAATGTAACAATTTTGTACATTTTGACAATACTGGCAGTATTTAGTATTATTTGTTGTGGTCTGCATATATGAGTTTTGGTGCTTTCTGGGGCTCTAATCCATTGTCTTCTGCAGTGTTGCATAGTAATTAGGGGTGTGTATCGGCAAGAATCTGGTGATGCAATACAAATCACAATATTAGGATCACAATACGATATATTGCGATATATCACAATATTGTTAACAAGGTGATATTTTTTGTTTTGTTTCTTTTTTCAAAAGATTATTTCCTGGAAAAACTTACAGTGCAGCATTTGGATTTATAAAGTTTTAACATATGGCTTTACCGGTACAAAAAAACACTCAAATAAATAAATAATATTTTACAGACATTACAGTTTAAAGATCCTGCTTAAATGTTCGTATTCTGTTGCGAAAAGAATATAGTATTCACTCCCTAAATCATCCAACATCATAACATTTTTGTGAATTCCCAATAAAAAAGACTAACACTTGCCTCTTTCAGACAGTAAAAAGTGCTCTTAGGATGCTTGAATTATCCATTATTTAACAAAACAGTGTTATCAATGTCAAAAAACTACATTTATGACCTGCAGTATCACAACAGTGCTTTTGTAGTATACAAACAACAGAACAAAATACCCATGAGAATATAGAAATAAAAGAGTCTGAAAAACAAAAAACAAAAAAGAACCTCCGCCATGTCTGCATTTGAATAAATACCCAAAAATATTGATACAGTACTTTTTAATATCGATACAGTATCGTGAAGTGAAATATCACGATATATTGCGATATTGATATTTTCTTACACCCCTGATAGTAATATAGTAATAATACTTCACTTCACGTTATTGTGGCTGCTGTCACCACAGTAATAACAAACAAGACTATTAGTATTATTACTATATATTGTTGTGTTATCGTTATCATCATTATTATTATTGTAACGATTATTTACACTCTCACCCCCCCGACTGCCTTTCTCACTTTCATTCACTCCCCCCTTCCTTTAACCTGTCGCCCCTAATCAATCCATAATTTTTAGTTGCTCTTTACCTTTATTATCTTTTTCATTGTAATATGATGTTGTCATTGTTCTTGTTTGTCATTGTTTTTTGTTTGTTTGTTTACTTGCTCAATATGTCTTTTGTTTATTTGTTGTTTTTTTCTTTCCACTACATCTACTTAACTGTATCACAAAAAAAAAGCATATTAAAAAAAATAAGTAATAATACTTCACTACTGTACTCAAGTATGTTTTGGGAGAATTAGTACTTTGTTGAGTATACTTTGTTCTATTTACTTTCACTTTTACTTCACTACATTTCCTAACTCATTTGCATACTTGTACTCAGACACTTTTTAATGCACAGTATCTTTACTCGTTAAATATAATAAATTAAAGGAAATTTGGTGTTTTCAACTCTGAGATTACCGGTGACTGCAACAAAGTCAGGAAGCAGATTTGTCATTGGGTCTAATTGCATAATGCACAAGTGCAAACAACGGTCCACGCTCAACTAATATTCCAAATTCTATATTTGGTTGGTTTTAACATTTACTTGTACTTTTGCTTTCATTACTTGAGTACATTTAATTGTAGATGACTTGATATACTTAAGTACAGTAAATACTAGATACTTAAAGACTTTAATTTGATTAACATTTCAGTTTGTGACTTGTTCCGTTGGTGACATGAACTTCAACCAAAGTCGTTTTTTGGTACCTGGACTTCTACTCAAGTGGGACTTTCCAGTTCTTTATCCAACACTGGTCTTCTAGAGGCACTAGTTGTAGCGCTTCTACTGTTACTGTTCTCTACGACAAATATCGTCTTCAGTGATTAAGATCCTTTATTTACCAGTAACACTTACAAAAGTTACACATTTTCCAATGATTCTTAACACATCTCAGACACTGAGCTTGCGAATAAAGTAAAACAAAGGACTTAAAATGCTCAGTGTGTGATGAATAAATGACACAATAATGAAAAATTGAACATTTTGGATTGAATCTTTTCACTCTGCCAGTGATGTGAGTTTGTGACAGTTGCAATATTTGTTCAATAAAATGTTAGAATATATTCATGCCAGGCTGTTGGACAGAAATAATAACAAAGTCAACATAAGCTGGAGCTTTTTCTGCAGTCGTCTGTTCCTGTGGGTCCACGTCCACTGTAAACAAACACATCAGGTACAAATGATTTGACTCACTTGACATTCAGGTTCCTTATTATTTGTGAGTTTCTAACTAAACGCTGTGGCGAGAAATCACCAAATCTGGGTCCATCAGTTCTGTTGTCACAATATTCACGTCGTGTGTGAAAATATTCATGACATAGACAACCGTTTGAGAAAATATGGTGAAGAGTAGATGATAGACATAAGTGATGCTGTGGCATATACAAGTAGCAAAACGTCAGAATTTATAACAATGACTTTACAGACTAATGTATGTTGGGAGTCAGGACAAAATAGAGTTAAATAGACACATGAACTGGAGTTTATGTGGAAACATGACAGGACATGTAACACAGAGGACAGAGACGAACAGAGGGAGGTGATGTAAGAAATCAGATCAGCTGCAGCTTGTGGTCCCAAAAATTAAAAAGAAGCTTCATGGGGGCCGGGTCTTTTCTGTTGCTGCCCCAAAGCTGTGGAACCAGTTGCCTTTAGTCTGCCTGTATTTAAATTACGTCTAAAAATGCACTTTTTCTCAATAAGAACTTTTAATCAATGAGTGAGATGTTTCTTTAGATTACCTATGTTGTTTGTACCAGATTTGAATTTGTCTTTGTTTTTATGATGGGGGTATTTTCTTGTACTTAGCCCACTTTGCATCTTGTGTAATCACTTATTTTTCCCCTTGTTTTATGTGTGTGTTTTAGTGTACAGCACTTTGGCCAACTATAAATTTTTTAAAGTGCTTTATAAATAAAGTTCGCAAGGCATGGTAAGAAATGGATAAGATAAGATAAGATAAGATAAGATAAGATAAGATAAGATAAGATAAGATAATACTTTATTGATCCCACTGTGGGAAAATTTCAGTTAACAGCAGGAACATACAACAAGCAAGTGCAGAGAAAAGGACAAGTAGGAAAACCACAAACAAATGAAAAATGAAATATGAAGACAAAAATGAGAAACTTGGTATTTATATAAATATAGAATTACAATTTTAAAAAATAATGATAATCTTGCAGTTTTTAATATTATTCAATTAAGGTGTCTGTATTAAATAAATGTGTGGAGGTTGGACAAAATTATTTTCGTGAAGTACAAAGTGAGCATAATAATAATAGTAATACTACTACTACTACTACTACTACTACTAATAATAATAATAATAATACATATATACTACTTTCGGTAAATACACATTTAATGGACTCAATATGGAAGGAACTTGCAATGTCCAAACCACTTTTTTTCATCCCACTGTATCTTAGCTACACTTTTCCGATAGTAACGTCAGTGTAGGTGAGCATCATGTGAAGTTCCAGGCTCTACAAGCAGTTACTCTGATGTTTCACTGAATCTGGTTGTATCCTCTTTTTATTCATATCTAGTGCAAGTTCTACTGGAGATATTTGTTCAGATACTGAAAGATTCAAGGTTTCTGACTGATCAGATAAATGGCTCCATGTTTAGGTCAAATGACAGTTTCTATTAACTGCAGTAATAATTTAGATCTACAGACCTTGGACTGAAGCTCAGCTGTGCCAGACTGACCTGTCACTTGAAATGTTTCTGGCTTTGCTGCAGAAATAAATCTGTGCACTTCACTGTGGCCGTGGGTGGATATGTGCACCCGAAGGTGACAGACTGACAGTGTGGCCGCTGTGAATCCACCTGAAAGCTGAATTTTAAATGTCTGATCCTCTGCAGTTCCTTCACAAGCGCTTATATGTGGATCTTGAGGTCGATATTTTCTATGCATTTCACACAAAATGCATACAGACCAAAAATGTTGATTCAATTATTTGAAAAAAGTTGGAAAAAATCTTAATATACACAGCAAAAGCAAAATGTAAGCTTTTATTCTTAATATCAGAATTAACTCCACTACTGCACAATTTGATACATACTGTAGAACTACATTATATTCTACACCAGTCAGCCATAAAAGTCTGACCACTGACAGGAAAAGTGGTATTCATTTTAATTATCTCAGAATAAGAGCTGTCAGTGGGTGGATATATTAGGAAGCAAGTGAACATTCATTACTTTAAAGTGATGGGTTAGAAACAGCAAAATGGGCCAAAGTATGGATTTGAGCACCTTTGACAAGAGAGAAATAGTAATGGTCAAACCACTGGGTCAGAGCATCTCCACATCTTCTTGTTCATTCCCAATGTCAAGTGGTTCATACCTACCAAAAGTATCTAAAGAACAACAACTGGATCACAACCAGTCTATGGGCAGGTATTCGATCAAACATTATTATCATCTGTCTAACATTGTGCAGGTTCCCCTTTTTCTACAAAACCAGCTCTGACCTGAGGCCTAGACTCCACCAGACCTCTGAAGGTGTGCTGTGGTATCTGGACCAAGATGTTAACAGCAGATCCCTGAAGTCCAAGAAGTAGAGGTGGACCTATATGGATCACATTTATTTGTCCAACCCCTGCTATAGATGGCCAATTGTCCTAAGATTAGGAAGTCCTTCCTTAGTCCATTTGTGGTCAGTACTAACCACTGCAGACCAGGATCACCCAACAAGACCTGCAGTTGTGGAGATGCACTGACCCAGTCATCCCTGTTACAATATGGACCTGGTCAAAGTCACTCAGTTCCTTATGTTACTCATTTTCTGCTTCCAACACATGACATTTGAGGACTAAATGTAGTAGTAAATGTGCTGCATATTGTGTATCCAACGCAGTAAAATGTTCCAAGGTAACAAAATAATCAGTATTATTGCCATTTCT
Organism: Sphaeramia orbicularis; assembly: GCF_902148855.1. Taxonomy (NCBI): domain Eukaryota; kingdom Metazoa; phylum Chordata; class Actinopteri; order Kurtiformes; family Apogonidae; genus Sphaeramia; species Sphaeramia orbicularis. The sequence goes on from NC_043967.1 coordinate 28,909,689, forward strand.
CCTGTCAGTAAGGCTGGGCGATACTGGGAATTTTGGTATCAGTCCGATACCAAAGAAATACAGGGCTAGTATCACCTATACCGACACTTTTGTTTTGACTTCCTGATGAATGCTTGAAGTGTTTTTTAGGTCTAGATATGACCATGCCATGTTAATAAAAGCTTTTTAATGTTTAAAGAGAGTGCCTAGGAGTTTTCTTCCAGTTGGGTATCTGCCGACACTTTTTACTTGAAATGTAATGATCATTGAATAATTTTGTGATTTTGCCTTTAGTTAGTTCATTATGATTATGATAAAACACAGAATAAAGATTTTAGGCAAATAAATGTTTTTTTTTTTTTTTTTTTTTAGTAACTACAGTATAAAACAATTTAACAGTATAAAAATAATAAAATCATTCCCCTTTTAAATGTGTGGTGTTACCACAGTGGTGAATGACTTTATTACACTCATCACATGTGGCAGTTTCCCTGTCAGCTGCACTGAATAAGTACCACACAGCACTTCTCTTTCTCTCCACCATCACGGGCTGCTCTCAGTCAGTGCTCTGACTGGGGGGGGCAAAGTGTGCCTGACACAACAGCAGAGAGAGAGAGAGAGAAAGAGAGAGAAAGAGAGAGAGATGGGTGCGCTGTTTGAAGAGACAGACTTGGAGAGAAGCTGTGCTCGCATGAGTAATTTGCTGAACTTATAGAAGAGAAACTGCAACAAAAGTATCAATCTTATCGCTCTAGTATCGATCCAATACCGATTCTCACCTTGGTATTGATACTATTGATATTTAGATCAATACACCCAGCCCTACCTGTCAGTGATCAGAATGTTATGGATGATATGGATATGTGGATGTGGATATTTTTGTACTGCACAGAAAGCTCCTTAAATGCAAAAATGAAATCTTTCTAAATAATAATAATTTTCACAAGATGGCACAAAATGGAGTGTTTACAGCAAGTACAATATTTCAACATGACAATATTTATTTATTCATTCATTCATTCATTCATCTGAACTGCTTTGTCCTTGAGAGGGTCACAGGGGTGTTGGAGCCTATCCCAGCTATCTATGGGTGAAGGCGGGGTACACCCTGGATGAGCTGCCGGTTCATCGCAGGTATTGGTGACTGTCTAACAAAGTTTGAGTTGCCGAGTGGCTGAACAGGGGAAATTGCTTCATTGCTTCATTCCAAAGAGTATAACGCAAGGTTCCTTTATTTCATATCAAAGAAAATCTTCAAGTATCCAGGCATTAAAACATCTTGCAATTCAATTCATTGATGTTCAGGTAGTCCATAAAACAGCTGTAAACAGCCTTCAAAGTACTCCACAACAGCAAAACAAACTTTATCCTCCTAAGACCCAGCTATGGGTTTCTGTCCACATTTGTGGACAAGAGTTTCACAACTTTACACAAAAAAAAAGAAGAAAAGAAAACTGTCCACCACAAAGGACATTCCATAAAAATTTTAAAAACTGCATTTGAAAAAACTATTGCATCATGATGTTTCCAATGTAGGCATTTATTTAATAAAAAACAAAAAAAGCTTGTACTTTGCTGACATTTCCTGGCTCTTAGGAGGTTAAAAAGACAAACAGGGAGTCTTCAGCAAAAGTGGGCTTTCCCCCATCACACACTCACTACTGAGTGTGTGATAATCAAATATTTCATAATCAAATATTTTAATGTGCACTGTTTTTATTTTTATTTTTTATTTTATTGTATTTCTCTCAAATTTCATTTTATTTCTTGATGTATAATCAAATCTTAATGTATTTTAATATTGTATTTTTTCAATCAATGTGAAGCACTTTGGGCTACAATTTCTGTATGAAAGGTGCTATACAAATAAAGTTTATTATTATTATTATTATTATTATTATTATTATTATTATTATTATTATTATTATTATTATTATTACTGAACCTCACCTAGAGTGAACAGGTGATATGTTACAAATTGCTACCATCTTCCCATATTATTTTCTTTTCTTATATTCCTCATTTAATAGGTCTTATTCATTTTATTGTAATTTTGTTTGTTTGTTTTTTTTTCTTTCTCTTCTACCCAGTTTACTCAGTTCTTGTTCTAGTTATTGTTATCATTATAATTATCACCATGGTTGGTATAGTTTGTATTGTTGATATTTTCTTGTGAGGGTCTTCACCACCTTCTTCTTTCTTGTTCTCCCCCCTTCACCCCTGCCCCCCATAAACTTTATGAAGTTTCCTTTGGCAAAGCAAATTTGTTTAACATCAAAAGGCAGCCACACTACCATTCTGCTGTTATGATGCTGGACAAGACAAGTTATATATTAAAAAAAAAAAAAAAAAGTAAGTAAAAAATAAAAAAAATTGCTGCAGTCACCAACACCACGTGATCCAGTTAAAGTGCATCATTACGTAGCTGCTACATGACTGAGCCTACGTCTGTCTCCTATAGCAGGGCTGACATACAGAGACAAACAACCAATCACTCTAACATTCACACCTATGGGCAATTTGATTAACCAATGTCTTTGGATGGTGGGAGGAAGCCGGAGTACCTGGAAAGAACCAACGCAAACTCCACACAGAACGGTCCCACCCCCGTCAAATAATGTTGGAATCGAACCCAGGACCTTCTTACTGTGAGGCATGAGTGCTAACCACTGTACCACCATGTTGCTCTGACATTTAATTAATAATAACTAAGCAGTAATGTTAGTTTCACCAAGCTAGAGTAAGATCCTAACATCAAAGTGTGATCTGAACTGAGGAAGATTATTCCGACCGCATGATTTTTCAGAAGGAAACCTGGATTCCTTTAGCACCTGTCTGCTGAGTGACAGTTAATCCTGCAGCCGCTGATATCACCTGTAGTCACACAGTGGGATTATAGATGAGTTATTTCAGAGAGAGGGGAGACAGAACTTTCTTTCTGTAATTCCAGTAAAAAAAAAAAAAAAAAAAAAAAAGTAATAAATAAATCCCTGTAGAACTTCCTGTTGCGAGTCATGGCTGTGAGGAAGACAATAGAGCTGAAAAGGTCTGAGCTGAAATGTTACAGCCAATTAAGAGAAGTGGTAAACACATTATCCCCAGTGGAATGAGTCAGAATCTAAAATGGCATTCCAGTTGTAGTGTTGCATATTTCTTCTGGTGCACACGCTTGTGTCCGGTCAGACTGAGAAAGCTAGTTTTAATGCACATAAGCAACTCCTACTAATGCTTTGGCTGCTCGCTGTAATGATCCCACTTAATCTCCTTTGGCTCTGAGGAAAGGATGTTCTCACCTTTAAGATCAACATGGGCAGATTTAATGAGAAAATGAGCTGAACTGGTGAAGATGAATAAACAGTCCTGAGAAAAAGCTCCTCAGCTGAACATGAATCATGTTTGTTGGAATATTTAGAGGAGGCTCTGCTGCTAACAAGCTATTTGGAGATGCTGAACCCAAGAAATGACTCTATGAGAACATAATTTGGGATCTCGGTGCCACATTTTTTAGCTCAGTATGCTGTGTGCTGAAGAAAACTGCATAGCTTGTGTTATTTTTTATTCCTGAGGGGGATGCATTCTCATAGGAACCAAGCGATCCGCACCAGTTTTTACTTCCCGTCCCCGGAACAGTTGGTGCATCATAACCTAATGATGAAATTGGCAGATGGTCCAAGGTCTTCTCAACCAAGGTGAAAAGCATCAGTGTTTTGGTTAACGGAAACAGCACATAGCGTCATTTTTCAGATTAAGGCAAGTGAGTGTGCATGAAGCTGCAAATGGGATCGCGAATGTGCTCATTTGCAAGTGCATCGCCCCCAATCCTGATGAAAGTTTCCTGTTATGACGAGGTTTTTCACTCTGAATGTCTGGTATTTTGGCTTCGAAAGCACTATTCTGCACCAATGACCAACCTTTGGCTCAGCTTTCCACTTCCGGGGTTTCTCCAGTTTTGACTTAAATGTTCAGCTCCAAATAAAGAGGAAAAGACTGAGCCTCTATATATCCTCTTGAGACCCAGTAATGCATTTTTGTCCTCTGTAGGGGACAAGAGTTTCACAGCTTTACTTATAAAAAAAAAAAAAAAATGCTGTCTACTGCAAAGGACATTCCAAAAAAAAAAAAAAAAAATTGTGTCTGAAAAACTGTTGCATTATGCTTTTTCCAATCAAGACAAATATTTAATGTAAAAAAGCCAAAACATTTACTTTCCTGGGTCTCAGGAGGATATACTTAAAAAAAAATAAATAAATAAAAAAAAATAATAATAATAATAATAATAGTAATACGTCGGTTTTATATATCGCTTTTCTGAGTACTCAAACACACTTTAGAGTTACATTATATTTAATAATTAATATTGGACAAGAACGAGCAAGTAAAAAATACTTACCTACTGTATTAAAGAGTATTGTACATTAGTTGAGCATTTATTTTTTATATTCTATCACATTATTATATTCTACTTGAACATTTATTTCAGTCTAAATGCGGTTGGTGTTGGATATTTTGCATCATTGCGCATGTTCTCTAAATAGTACAATAACACATCAAAAATCCAAGATTTTGCTGCAGAGAAAATACTGACATACATAATTTTGCCACTGTTGTATATCTGAGATATTTCAGAAAAAAAGAGCAATGGCCTCTGTATGAATCCACCATTTTTACTCAAAACATAAATATAGAATTTTCGGTGACAACTGAATAATTTATTTTAACCTGTTGTGTTGTGACTTTGTGAATATTTTTCATGAGGTTGTATCAATGAGTTTGAGAACAAGAACAATGCAGATGGGAAGAAATGGAATCACGATAAGGATATTAATTAATAATAAACTATGGATACAAATATATTAATGCAAATGACAAAAAATAAATAAATAAATAAAACATGACAGATCTATAGAAACCTTCAGAACAGAACCCGTCGCTCCTGTCAAAGTATTATCAGAGTAGACAGATGAAGCTCCTGCTGAACAGGGGTAGACTATTTATAATGTATTATGTGATGTAATGAGTAGCATTTGATACAGCTGTTGCTCACTAGCAAGCAATGACAGAGCCACCAATTGTATGACAGCATTAGAGCTGGCTGAGGGCCCAGGGCTAGTTAATAGCATCGAGAGCAGAATACACCACAGACGCACTGCGGTTACATAACAGAATTCATATAACAAAGTATCACTCTTTTCAGTGTTTCGCAAACCCCACAACTCAACTGAGCATTGTAGACGAGCCACAGTGATCAATATTAATACCCCACCCTTGTTGTAATGCTGAAAAATCTCTTCAAGCTTTGAGAAATAAGCCCAGCCCAATAAATGACCTCACTGTGATTCAAGGATGCATAATGCACAATCAATATCCAATACCTCCATGACTGCCAGTACCAGAGGACATCAACAAGGTGACGCTTCCACTGACCTTTGCGGTTGTTGGAGTGATAAATCCTCCAAGAATGAGGATTTTTACGGTACAGCACAAAACCAACATGAAAACCAGTACAGCTTCTGTTGTAATTTATTTAAAACTAGTGCAGTCAAATGAATTAATTACAATGGGATTAATCACAGGGTTGCTGTGGATTAATTTCGATTAATTCCGATTAAATATCATTCATTTTTAATCTATATTCATCACTTTTCATTTTGCTTGAGCAAACAGACTCAAGAAAGAAGGGAATATATATGCACTTCATGTGTTTGTTGCAAGCTGGGCGACGCGTTAGCAGAAGTGCTACTACATTCCCTGATTGGAGCGCCATGAAAGCTAAACGATGTGGGCCCTTTATGAAATTCAGTATCTCATGAATTTGTTGGAGCGGGGCGGGCATAACTAACATAACTAACACTGAAGCAAAAGTGAAACTTAACATGCTTTCAACGTTCAACTCCCAGCTTCTATGCCTCTCTTATACGGACCTTACACAAAATTGTCACAACTTCCAACCTGTGTCCACTGGGCCCCCTCCACTGCTCTATGCCCCCCCCCTCCAGAAATGCTGGGCCCCATGAATTTGTCATGTTTATACCCCCCCACCCCCTTTTATAGTGCCCTAGATCCCTGACTAATGTATGCTTCGTGTTAATGTGGTATTTTAAGCTGGAAGTGCTCTGGTGAAAAGACAACTCCTTCCTGCAGAGTGTGTATAATACTTTATGTCAGTCAACTGTTCTGTCTCATTTTTTTGTCCTCTTATTTCCATCCAGAGGGCAAACGTGCTGTTTAGTGTCTTCCATCTTTATGGGTTGGTTCTGCTGCCTGTCACTACTCAACAATCGATCGACGATCAACGATCAACTGCCCATTTGTGCACGATGGTAAATCTACTTGGACAAACTGCAAATTTTTAATCAGATTAATCATGATGATGGATTAATCTATGTTAATTTGTTCATTTTGACAGCCCTATTTAAACCTACAAACAGAATGTGGTTTACCAGCTCTGCAAAACAAAACCAAGCTTCATAAATCTGATACTTTACAGCCACTCTGAGCCAGGTTTCTCTAACGCATAATTGTGACTGGTATACTCAATCAGTTGTGCTGTAGCATGAGGTTCAGATCTCCTCCATCTCATGGGGACCATCGGCTCATCACTATGCTGCTTCCAACCTCCTAGACTGAAGCAGAGGTGAGGCAGGGAGAGAGAAAACAGAAAAATAAAACTTAAATTAGTAATGTGGCCTGAGCCTGCTGGCATGAGGGGAGAAGCTTTTGTAATATTGATGAGAATGACTCATCTAGAGATGAGAAGAAGAAGAACAGCATAAAACATAGTGTACAAGGCATGTCTTTTATTCTTTAACCTGAAATCTCTAAAGACAAAACAAAGCTGTTGGTGTAGTGGTCTGTTTTGTTTTTTTTTACACAGTGTCCATTGCAATATCATGTTTAACCCATAAAGACCCAGTGCTACTTTTGTGGCAGCTCCAAAATATTTTTTTCTTTATATTTAACTTTTCTTTAATGATTTATCACCATTTATTATAATATTATCCTCTTATTTTGCCTTTTTTCAGTGAAAAACAGGTATTTTCCTATATTTAATTCACTGAACATGAAGATGTTCATAAAAGCTCAGATTAATGTTGAGGTTTATTGTATCAGAAACAGAGGAAACTGAAGAATAAGTGACTTTCTCAGTAAAATACATCATTAACTGAATATAAAACAAGTGTGTCCATTCACTGTCATTGGCAAAGCAAGGCACATTTATTTGTATAGCACCATCCATACACAAGACAATTCCAAGTGCTTTACAAAGGCATAGAAAAACATAATATTACATCGGACAATAGCAGAATAAAACATTAAGCAAAAGGAATGTGCAGAAAAGATGCTCCACTCCGGCATAAACCACCACCCCTGGGGTTGCCTGCCTCATCGTGAGTGCAATTCGCTACTTGCACCCGTGGGGACTCAAAGAATCCCAGCAGCTCAACCGGTTGTTAACAGCCTCTCTGCAAACAGCGGGTTAACCACCTGTTAAGGATATTTTGATAACTGCCATATTTTACTCCTGCTGCATTTTCTCTTTGTAATCACTGCTGCATTTTATTCCTGCTCCTTTGCACACATGTTCAGACATTTTTAATAACTGTATAGTAGCATTTTATAATTATTTATCTATATAACTAAGCACTTTTCATTAGATTCTTGCCCTGAACCTAAATGCAACAAAATTTCGTTCTGTATACACTTTGTGCATACCTGAATGACAAAGTTTTTCTAATGCCGCATTTCCACTACATGGAACCGGCTCGACTCGGCTCAACTCGACTCGGATACCAGGTCCTATTCCTGGAGGCCGTTTCCATTACAGGATACTACCAACTTTACAGTACCTGGACGTCATAGCGATGCAGCGCGTTACTTCCGTGTCATCTGCTCAGAGAGTTGCTGATAAACTCGTTTGTTGCGTGTTGTCTCGTCAAGCTCATGCTGAATTTTTACATCAGCCACCAAAGACTGAATCTCCTCGACCAACCATAGTGTAGTGTTTGGGCTGTCATCATGTGGATTAACCTACCGCTATATTTACTGTCAACTTCCGCATCTGTTTTTTGTAAAATGGTTGCTCACAGAGACAACTCTCTGACCAATCAGTGGTCTGCAGTGTTTACATGTCACATTTTAGTATATGTTCCCCAGTCTTGGAACCTCAGTGGAGGTGATACCAAAACACTAGTACCAGATTCCCGGTCGTTTTTCGTAATGGAAAAGCAAAAAGGCTGAGTCGAGTCGAGCCAGTACCATGCAGTGGAAACGCAGCATTAGTCTAAGTCTGTCCCGGGTCTGAAAAACCTTGAAGCCCAATCTGGTTGATCCAGCTCCATGGGTTTTACTGGTGAATCAATGCTGTAGAAGATGACGGTGTGTCCATGTTCACTATGGAGCCTCTGAACGTCCAAATGGATCATATCTGATGACCATGAAAAGATGACAAACTGCATTTTACACCAATTATTTTAATGTATTGATAGAATTAGTGGATCAGAAGTTATTACACATTTTAGATCAGTATTCTCTTGGTTGCCAGTGGCTGTTTGGGTCCTTATGGGTTTTTACCACTAGAAGATAATCCCTCTAATCGTTACAAGAATAATAACATATTGGTGCATATTTAGCTGCTGATTTCAGGTAAAAGGTGTATATTATGACCCACACTGGCTACAAGATAAGAAAGTAGCCGTACAACATTTATGTGTGTGATGAAAATGTTAAACATTCTGGCAATACTTCATTCCCTGCAGTAGTTACATGATAAATGGGGAAACTAGTGGCTTTAAAATCATTATATTGAAATTCTTTGCACAGCAGGTATGAGGCGATTTCAACAGGAAAAGAATCAATGTCTTAAATCTGCAATGATGATGACCAAGCAGGTTTGGAGGCATTCACAGAAGCATCTGAATAAATGACTGAAATTATAACCGCATCATGCATACTGTGTCACTGTACTAAGAAGACTTCCTGAAATCTACGTCATACAGATAAAATAAACTATAAAGGAGCGACTTAAATGCAATGCTAGATGATGTTACTGATGATCTTGGACTCCTCTTCAGTCACAGAGACCAGTCGGTTTGTCACATAAACAGCATTAACCCCCCCAGCTCCGATGTGGAAGCCGCGTCACTGTTAACGTCACCATGTTCAGGATGGTTTATTAAACTACATGGATGTATCGACTCATGTTCCATCTAGCCAATAGAAACACACACATGGATCAATGTTAGATGACTGGCCTCCATTCCAATTTGTCACATGGTACCCTTATAGATAAGTAGATGGATTTCACATGTGCAAAAACATGAGGCCACCTATGATCACATTTTGGAGAACATGAGTCATACATGAACAAGTCATATATTTAGGAAAAAGGGTTGGGAAATTAATAAAAGAAGAGAGAGAAAATATTAACCCATAAGAACCCAGTGTGACTTTTGTGGCAGTTCCCAAATGTTTTTCTTTCTGTATTTAACCTTTGCTAATTGATTTATCACCGTTTATTATAATATTATCCTCTGAATTTAACATTTTTTCCAGTAAAAATAATCTATTTTTCTATGTTTAATTGACTGATCATGTAGATCAGGGGTGTCCAATCCTGGTCCGTGAGGGCCAGTATCCTGCGCGTTTTAGATGTATCCCACTCCTGATTCGCATGATAAGCCTATCATCAAGCTCTGCAGGAGCCTGATAACTGTCAGGTGTGCTGGAAGAGGGAAAACTGGGGTGTCAAACTCATTTTAGTTCAGGGGCCAGATTCAGCTAAATTTGATCTGCAGTCGGCCGAACCAGTAAAATAATAACATAATAATATAAAAATAATGTCAACTCCAAACTTTTCTCCATGTTTTAGAGCGAAAAAAGTTAATTTACATTATGAACAGGTTTACATCTACAAACTATCCCTTTCAAAAGATGTGAATAACATGAACAAACTGAAAAAATAAGTGTAATTTTAACAATATTCTGCCTCAGTTTATCATTTCCACATGTACATTATAACTTACAGATCACAGTGGATCTACAGATACAAAAAACATTGAGTAACAGGCAGAATATTGTTAAAATTGTACTTGCTTCTCTTAAGACATTTCAGGTTATTCACGTTTTTTTGCTAAATTATACTTTGTTTTAGTGTAAATACATAAAAATATTTACATTTACAAAGAGAGACATTTGAAGTTGTCATTATTTATCTGTTATTATGATAGTATTTGACTGGTCCTGCCCACTGGAGATTGAAATGTTCTGATGTGGAACCTGAACTAAAAGGTTTGTTAATATTTTAACATATTTATATTATCATTTAATATTTTAGTGTAATTTTTGCATTTCACAAATTCATCCCAAGGACTGGACTGGACCCTTTGGCAAGCCAGATTTGGCCCCTGGGCCGCATGTTTGACACTTGTGATCTAAAACATGCAGGATACTGGCCCTCGAGGACCAGGATTGGACACCCCTAATGTAGATGTTCATGAAAGTGTCATGTCTTGTCAAGTGTGTTAAATTTAGTCATGTTTAGTGTTTCATGTTTCATGTCTTGTCTAAGCTGTTTCAGTGTTTTGTCCTTGTTTTATGATTAGTCAGTTTATGTTAAGAGTCATTTACATTTGGTCCTGTCATGCACTTCCTGTTTTATTTTGTACACACCTCTTCTCTCTTGTTTCAGACACTGACTTCCTCCCTTTGTGTGATTTTCCCGCCAGTGTGATTGTTAGCCCCACCCCTGATTGGTTTCACCTGTGTTCCCCTACCCAATGTAGAAAGAGTCCCCGTCTCCCTTTGTCTGGTGCCAGCTCATCTTGTTCAGTCTGCGTGGTCTCGTCAGGTCAGTCAGCTTTTTCCTGTTCATCAGGTTTGGTTCAGGTGTTCTGTAAGGGTTTTGTTTCTCGTAGTGATTCTTTTAAGTTGTACTTTGTATCCTCCCTCGGAGCGCCTTTTGCTTCCTTACATTTGGACTATTAAAATACTTTTGTTAGATCTTCATGTTTTGTGAGTCATACATTTGAGTCCAGCAGTTTTGACTAATGGATGTTACAAAAAGCTCAGAGTAAATTCAAAGGTTATTATATAAAAACTGAAAACAATGAAGAAAAAGTGACTTTTTCAGTAAAGTATATCATTAACTGAACATAAACCAAGTGTGTCCATCCGCTGTCATTGATCCAACTCTATGGGTTTTACTAGTGGATCAGTGTTGTAGAAGATGACGGTGTTTCTACGGTAACAATGGAGCCTTTGAACGTCCAAATGGGTCATATCTGATGACCATGAAAAGATGACAAACTGTATTTTACAACAACTAGCAGCATTGTACCTGTGGTGCCATTGTACGATAGCCCCCTCCCGTGGCATTGCACCTGTACGCCCTCCCGTGCTGCAACATCGGGACATCGATCGGACACAGAAACGTCCATTATAGTAGGATTATTTACATGTATTGATAGGATTAGTGGATCAACAGTTTAGATCAGTAGATGCTTTTGGTCAGCGGTGGATGTTTAGGTCTTTATGGGTTAAGTAAACTTTGCATGAAAAGGATCACAAACCTCGGTGCTAAAGTAAAACCACACCATCCACCACCTGTAAAGGATCTGGTTTACTTAACTACATCACCTTGCCCATGTCGCCAATTTACTCTAACAAAGCATGTACATTGACATCTATACTATACCCCACACAATGAAAACTGACACTACAGGGGTCTCCCAGGTGTTGAAAACAGATGCTAAGGGCTAAAGACCAGGTAGATTAGGGGAATAGATCAGGCTCTTCTGTCTTGAATTCACTTTTGGAGGGAAACATGTGAGGGAATGTTCTCTCCTGTCCCATTATTCCACTTCTACTAATGTTCCTGTTCCAATCCCAGAGGAATGACTCCCTCACATCTAATTTTCATGCTGTGCATTAGGTTTTTTTTTTTTTTAAGGAAAGGGAGATTAGTCTGTAGGAAAAGCAATGAATTTGACTAAATGTTGACTAGATGAGTTTGTAAAGTTGAAATGTTTCCCTAAAAAGTGCATGAAACAAAATGTATAACAGCAAAAAATGAAAATGTCCTCTTTTTTTTATTAGTGAAGTGTGACTCAAATGAAGGTCTTACATTTATAACTATAGTAAATTTCTATGAGGGGAAAAGTATTATCCCCCCCCGAAGGGAAGGCAAGGGGTATTGTTTTTGGTTCAGTTTGTTTCTTTGTTTGTTAACACTCTAGCAGCAGAATTATTGGTTGAATTCATACCAAATTGGGTTTATAGATTGCCAGTTATACAGAATAGAACTGATTACATTTTGGGAACAGTAGGTCAAAGTTCAAATATTTTATGAATTTAAAAAAAAAAAAAAAATTTCCCATTTACTTATAATGGGTGAAATTTCACATATCTGTAGCAGCAGAACTATTGGTTGAATTCATACCAAATTGGATTTATAGATTGCCAGTGACCCAGAATAGATGTGATTACATTTTGAAAAAAGTAGGTCATAGTTCACATTTTTTATTAATTTTTAGAATGTTTTTTTTCTTCTCCCATTTACTTATAATGGGCAATGTCTATAAAAACATCAATTTTGTTTCAGTTTACTTCAAACTTGGCACATATATAGAGGCAACTGATATGCTGACATCAGCACATGCATAGACATGATGACATCAATTGGATCGATGCCAAAATAAGATACAATACATGAGAGGGGCGGGGTTAGTTGTGCCTGGCGCCACTTGTTTGACTAGTTACTGATGCTACTGTCCAACCTGGTTCAGTTTGTGTTCTGTGCTACATCCCTGTATGAAAAGCACACGTGGCTACAGATGCCATTTACCTCAGTCTTGAACATCTGACCTGGTAATTGGATCAGTCAGATCCATCTACAAACAAAGAGCTCCAGAGTTTACTGGAGGGGACTGTTGGGGAGTGTCGGCACTCCACTCCATAAAAAAATAAAGTACAGGATTGGTTTCTTAACATTAGTTTTTGTCCAGACAAGGCCCACAACCCACTGAAAACAGGTTTGTGATCCACTTTTGGGTTGCAAGCCACCAGTTGAGAAGCACTGCTCTAAGTGGTTTTGGTGTGGTTGTTGTGGTCCACACACGAGTGTTATTTTGTTCACACCAGCAATAAATTGCACCATATAGAAAAATAAACTATGGTTTGACTCCAACTAAGGGGCAAGGACCTTAGCTTCCACATGACTCCAAAGCAGATGCATCTTTAAGCTGTAATCCAGTTTATGTCCACTGGGGTTGGCTCCTGGAGACCTACTGACTTATCTCTAAAAGTCAATTTTTTTTTCCAAGGATTCTTTCCAGTCTCATCTATTTTATGTGGACCCTATCTCTGGACTGTTCAGATCATCAGATTTCTGTACAAACAGACACTACTGGGCTTTATTTGACAGGTCTGTATGACAGCTCCCCCACCTGCCGAGTTACACCTTAAGAGCTTCTGTTTATTTAAGAATCAATTTTTCCCCAAACTGACAGCTCCACTGTCATTGTGGTTATTTGATTGTGGTTCAAATGTGGTTAGCAGGACTGTAAACCATTTTATTTGTACCATTTTATAGTCATTGTCCAAATATGGTAACAAAACAAAACATGTCAACAGCCAAACTTCAAACTACTATCAAACCAAAGCTGCAGGCGTCAAAACACCCTTATATGACTGTGTGTTCTACTGCACAGATTTCTATTCACACCACACACACACACACACACACACACACACACACACACACACACACACACACACACACACACACACACACATACACACACACACATACCCCACCATTGGCTCACCAGGTCAAGTGGTGTGTTTCAAACTACTTGCATGTCTTACAAAAAGGATATAGGATTTTATCACTGATTTTAACACAAACTTCAGACTTGCCTCAAAGGTAGTGAGACCACCATTATTCCCCAGTGTTGATAGTAAAGAATAAGAAAAGAACACAGAACCACCAATATTATTCTAAAAAATGAAGGGCATCTAAAATGTATATTTATATATAAAAACTTGGATAATAGATAACATGGTTAACGGTCTCCAGCATTTCAGGATTTGATGTTATCTACAAGTAAATATATGGTGATTAACAGCATATACGACAATCATTTTCATTGTATAAAATTCTAAGTGATCCAAATTCAATTGGCTTTCAACACCTGATAGAAGAATATGGTGCGGTGAAAAATGATGCAAAGCTGAATGCTGGAATTTTCACTGGAGACCAGATTGGAGAACTCATTATGATCCTGTCTTTCCTGTATTGGGATTAATTTATAAAAGTAAAACCCTTGCAAAAAATTTCTAGACAACCATAGAGATCCAAATTATGATCAACCATTTAAGCATATATAGAGGTGGCAAAAGTACTCACATTCTTTATTTAAGTAGAAGTACAGCTACTTGTGTGAAAAAATACTCCTGTGACAGTACAAGTACTGATTCGACTCTGTTACTTAAGTAAAAGTAAAAAAAAAAAAAAAGAGTACAACTTCTCAATTGTAATAAAATACAAAAATAAAAAGTAAAACTGCATTTTTTTGCCATGAATGAAACAATACTTATTATACTTATTATATTACTAGCCAGACAAAATCATAAAAGTTTTTGTTTTCTAGTTCCACAGTGAATGGTACTGACCATTCACTGAGTCAGTACCTGCAAAAACATGTGGGGACGGGTAAAAAAAATTGTAAGAATTTTCACAGATACGGGCACGGGTAAAATTAAACAAAATGTGAGCAGGTAGCAGGCAAGGAAGTGAAAAAATAAAAGAAGATTCATGGATGAAAATAATTTGCAGGACATTTAATGATGATGATCACCTAATTTCACTGTGGTTGATCCACAGCAGGTTTGTTTTATTGTGAAGTGAGCTTCACCTCAAAGATGTCATTGAGCAGCACATATTAGAGATTTAATGATGGTGTGTGGTTTAGCCAAAAATAAAGCCCATAAAATGTAGTTAATGTAGACAATGCATTTAATCACGGGTTGTGTTGTGGTACTCAGCTTTGCAGGTACGGGTGGAAAAGTGGATCTGCACAGGACTCTGGTACTGACCCTGGTCACAGCCTGTGCTCCTTCTCTCCTCCACACTGATTTTTCCATCTGAAGCGATGTATTTTATGTAGTTACATCTGTTTAGTTTGAAAAAGTAACGAGCCTATTCTGAGAATGTAAGGAGCATAAAATACAGATATTTATGTAAAAATGTAGGGAGTAAAAGTAAAAAGTTGCCAGAACAATAAATACTCAAGTAAAGTACAGATACCCAAAAATCTACTTAAGTACAGTAACTAAGTACTTATACTTCATTACTTCCCACCTCTGCACAAATGAACTGATTGGCTGGAGAATATCACTGAAAACTAATTTCTTAAACTCAAATGTTGATTTTTTTCACCCACTTTGGATGATGTAAGTGATGGACATGGTGAACGATTCCATCTTGATACTTCTGAAATAGAAACCAATTTCTGAGGGCACTTCAACCTACAGTACACATGATGTCGATCACTGTTGGTTCCTGGAAACTGTCACAATCCACAAGAACAAGAAACAGTGTTTGACACATTTTGGCACAAATTTGAGTCAAGCTGATACTAAGATTTATTCCTCACTGGGCTTTATTTTCACATTTCTAAGGAAATTTTGACCGATTTAATGCATAAAATATTCAAATTGAGAAAATTCATGTTTTTTCACAGGTTCATATGATTTAAAATGTGCATCAGTGTGCTTGAGGTAGAGATTAGATGATTTGTTTGTCTGTTCAATGTAATAGCCTCCTATCCTCTTGTCATACAATGGATAATGAAATGAATTCCCACTTGTACCCTACAGGAATCCCATGATCCACAGGATTTCGCCTCAATCCCTCAGTGACTCTTTTGTTCCAGTTCAGTAATTACAGATCAATCAGAAGTGTGTAGAATTGTCGAAAACTGATATTAACAGCATGACCTAATTAGTCTCCGTTAATGTGCACCATATTCATAATGTTTTGACTCAAGCGAAGAGGGGAAAACGAATAATATCCCCCAGTAGTTTGGACGCTGCTGGTGGCGGCGCAGATAAAGCAGCAGTAGGTGGCTGAATAAAACTGTACAGAATCGTCGTGGCAGTGATGGGTTGTCAGTGGATTGACTGAAACAGGGAATAGCAGGGAGCAGCAGATGGATTATTTGAAGCCAGTGGCAGCGTTGCACAATGGGAGACCTGAAAGAGAAAATGTCACAAAAACCAAAGCTACGGTTGGCTGGAAAGATGGGTGTAGAGGGATCGACTTTTTCGAAATGAAGCGAGAGCACAATTTAGACAGTAATGACAACGTGGGATGGGGAATATAATGGAAGAGAGGAAATAATAATAGTGACATCCACAGACAGATGAATTTGAGAATGGGAGGGATGAGATCTTATTTTTTTTTTGAGCTTTCAGCAAGACTTTGTCTTCAGATTGTGACTGAGCATAGCTTGACATGATTACTTCAAAAGTTCGGTACAGTATCGAAAAAGTATCGGGAGTGATTTACAGAAACGCTTTGTGAACAGAAGACATAGTGCTCAAGTACCTGCAGCGCTGATTGACTTATACGTACATAGTGTGTGTGTGTTTGACAAGTCATCATCCTTCATCATCCTTCTACAGAAACACACACCGCTGGTTTGATGTTCACAATCCAAGTTAATGAGCTGCAACCTCTGAGGGCCACAGTTATGGATCCTGATATATTGGATTCTCAGCTCATTAGCATGCTCCGGTGCAGCGGCCATTTTGAAGCTCGCCCCGGGACATCAGCGCGGCACAGAAACCAAGAGGAAGTGACAGAAGACAAATGGATGTTGACAAATTCGATGTCTAATGGTAATCATCCCAGCAATTCTGATTTTATGGTGTGAGCTTTCGCTTCCTCGAGCTGTTTCGTTCTATAACTGCTGAGCCTTTAACCTCGTAGGCTATCCGGGACTCACATACCAGTACTGTGTGCTCTAGTGCGGACAAATTACCACCAACGTACAGGAAATAGAGTTCCATTCAGGCTTACTGAGGTACATTGTCCACACATACATATACATGGAAATCTAATGATCCGTCACATGGAGAGGGTAATGGTTTGTTTAATGCTGTACAGTCCTTCAAACCTCAGCATTTATTTCATTTGTTCCTAAAGAACATCTCCCGAGTTGAAGATCAAATGGCTATAAGACCATAAGAAGCATGTTTTTGCTGTAATGCAGGGCTGTCAAACTCATTTTAGTTCAGTCTAATATGATCTGAAGAGAAGAGCAGTAAATATTTACAATGTTTACAACCACAAAGTTTCCTTAAAAATGTGAATAACATAAACAACCTGATATGTCTTTAGAAAAATAAGTGCAAATTTAACAATATTCTGCCTTAGTTTATCATTTACACATGAACATTACAACTTACAGATCACAGTGGATCTACAAAGACACAAAAGATATAGTAACAGGAAGAATATTGTTAAAACTGCATGTATTTCTCTTTAGACGTTTCAGGTTGTTCAAATTTGTTCAGGTTATTCACATTTTTTTTTCATGTAATAAAACTTTTTTTTGCATTAAAACAAAAAGAAAAATTTGAAGTTGTCATCATTTATTGGTTATTATGAGAGTATTTAATTAGGGATGTCCCGATCTGATCTAAAGATCGGTATCGGCTGCTGATCTGGCATTTTTTAGAAATTTGAATTGGATAGGATTTAGTCTTGAGATCGGGCCGGTCAGGACCTCGTTCTGAGGGAGGCAACAGGGGGAGACTTAGAGGAATTAGTAAACTGTTTTTTAAAAAAAACAGTCAAGTGTCTTAAGTTTCACTTTCACTTTGCACAGTCGTATGGTCTGTGCATACTCATTGTGAGATGTGTACGGCATGGAACACACCCCCGTATAATCCCTGGACGGACCTGTCCATAGACGCGTTATAGCAGGGGTGGCAAACATATGACCGGACCTCCAAAGATTGTAATTTGTTCCACAGTATGAATTTGGAAAATGCAGAAATTATACTAAAGTTATTAAGTCAGAAGTGTCATACTTGTTTTAGTTCAGGTTCCACATTCAGCCTAGTTGTGATCTTAAGTAATATAATAGCATAATAACCTATACAGAATGACTCCAAATTTAAATCAAAATTTCATTTAAAAAGTATCAGTATTGGATCGGTATCTGCAAAACTAATCTTAAAAAAACTGAATCGGATCGGAAGCAAAAAAATCTAGAACGGGACATCACTAAATTTAACTAATCTGACCCACTTGAGATCAAATTGGTCTGTATGTTGCCCCTGAACTAAATGATTTGGGCATCCTTGATTGTTCATCTGTTCAGTGTAATTTTTCTATTTCACAAATTCATTCCATGGGCCAGAACGGACCCTTTGGCAGGCCGGTTTTGGCCCGCTGCCCGTATGTTTGACACCTGTGCTGTAATGGAATAAACAATAAAAGTGTGAAAGTTTGTCCTTTGAGGAAAAACCTCCATTCAATCCACTGGTGACAGTGACACCAGGGATATCTGGTCACTAGTCCAACCTGTGAATTCTTTTCAAGATGGATTTGTAATGTGACTCCCTCGAGTAAACAAAGCCTTTGTGTGACGTATGGCAGATTTTTTGGGTGATATTCCTCACCACCTATGTGTCTATACTTTTTTCTGATGATACAGAAGGGAAGAAAAGACTGTAACTATAAAAATGTCCTCTTACTTAAACCAAAATGCAGGTTATGTCATTTATGTTGCAGTGCATGTAAAGAATTCCACCTAGAAGTGACTAAACCAGTGGTAACAGTGATCTATCCCAAAAATATAACGTTGCATCTGTCACAATCTCATAATAACCAGCTGTATATGTCATATTTCTTTGGGCTGTCTTTAGCCTTGATTATGGCATTGTTTTGATAGTTTAACACAATGCTACAACATTTATTTCCATCATTTTACAGGGACACAACAGTGCTGCACCTAGGCTGAAGAGGATCATAACATTGCCCCCAGAGACTTATCCTGTTGGCGCTCGGCATGATGGGTAATCATTTCATCTGCCTCTTTTCTCAACCTGATGCTTCCATCACTCTGGAATAGGGTCAGTCTGGACTCATCAGACCACATGACCCTTGTCCTTTGAAAAACAGTCCAATCTTTCTTCCGATGGTTGTTTTAGAAACTATTAGGGTAAAAGAATTTGCAGCTGAAACATATTAATCATTTCAGTAACAGCTGTCTTTTGGGACATTTGAGGGTCTCAAAATTAAACTAAATTTACTTCTGCTTATGAATCTCAAGTATAAGAAATTATTGCATGATATAGGTGCTTCTATGAAACTGGGTACATTTTGGTGTCTGGTACTTCGCCAGCTTTTTTAGACCTAATAATAAAAGACAAATTTAGACATATTTCCCCCAGGATGTACCTAATGATGACCTCAGATAAATACAAAAAAAATTATACTCTTGCTCTGAGCCATCCCAAAATTAATGAATTTTTAATAAAATACTGGGGCCAAAAATAGGACCAAAATTGGAACATGAAAAGCTACCTAGGTGTCAGTGCATTTGATCTGGAAAACATGGCATGAAATGATCTTATATACCAGCATAAATAAAGACAGTGTGTTAAATTTGATGATCCTAGTGGTTTTTCTAACCTAGACATGCAGGTTTTCATGAATCTCAGTCTCATTCCAGGTTTTGTATGTAACCCATCGTGTCCACTGGTGTTACATGCAGAACCTGCTCAGTTAAACGCATATAAATTGCGAATTATTTTGCAACAGCGGTCATTTTTGTGAAACACTCTCCCTTGCATAATTTGTTCAATTCCCAAAATGTACCTGTGAGAGAATAAATGATATTCAAACAAAAATAGTAGCACGTAATTTTCGTGTCCTTTTGACCATGTTACATGCAGATTTTTGAATTAAATATAATGTCAAATAATATAAAAATGTATTTTATCTGAAAAATAGTTTCTCTTTTATCTTAGTAAGTATTTATTTTTAAAATAGACTCAAAGTGCTTCCAAACTTGCTTCATAACATTAGTCTACATCTGGTTTGAATTTTTAGCCCCTCCGTCCTGTTTTGGGGGACCAGTTTCATAGAAGCACCCGTATAGAAATGAGCATGCAACACAAAAAGTATCAAACAGTGTGACCAGATTAAAATCTTAACCTTTAAGATCTATATTAACTGGTCATATTGTCACATAGGTGAGGTTAGATACTCATTTAGACAAAGGAGGCAGGAGGCAGGTTTTGTCTTGCTCAAAGACACAGCAAAGTGGTTGGATCAGAAAAAAAAACCCACAACTTCCAGGTTGCAAATCAGACACACACCACTTATCCAATGCATCACCAGCCTAAACAGATATGGATTATTGTCCATACATGTATTCTTATCCGCTTAGCATTGCACAAACAAGAGCTATATATCCCCAGAATAACCTATTTGGCTTGAAAGGGATGAATTCATGTTTGTGTACACCAGTGTTGAAGGGTTAACACGGGTTACAGCCATTACTACTGCAGAGTACAACAGATGCATTTAAGCCGGCCTTACACCACAACAATTTTGAGATTAGGTGGCATTAAGTACATAAGGGGAATCTTCACAGATAATCTTCTCCCTAATCTAAAACATACACAACTACAAGATTTAAATAAAATGGTGCATCACACACTGCAGTTTAATTTTAAGATTATCATGTTACAGGTTCCAAGGACCACCTCATGTGATTTCTCATCTCATACAGAAATAGATATAAACAGAAAAGAGGCTGCAACACTGTGGTGGAAATGATGGAGGAGATTTCATCAACATGTGAGAACTAAAGGTAGGGTTTTTATAGTTGTTTATGAAGTCTTTAAAACGTAGTCTGCTAGCTAATGTTAGAGTAAAGGGATAGGATGTTTACTGTTGCAAACCCTGGGGCGCCGCTAGCAATTGTGGGCCCCGTGAAAGCTAAATGTTGTGGACCCTTTATCTCATCAATTTGTCGGAGCGGGGTGGCAGTATGTAGGTGGGGTAGGGTCAGCAGTTATGTACATGGGGGTGCAGTCCATAATTAACGTAACTAACGATGACGTGAAGGAAAAGTGAAACATACTTTCAATGTCCGACTCCCAGCTTCTATGCCTTTATTACGTGTATCACAGACCTTACACAAAATTTTCTGTATCCACTGGACCCCCTCCACTGCTCTATGGGCCCCCCAGAAATGCTGGGCCCCGTGAATTTGTCACGTTCACCCCCCCTTTACGGCGCCCCAGTGCAAACCCCTCACATTTCCAAATATTCTGGCCTGAATATTGGTACCAACCAAGGTCCCAGAGGACATTTCTGTCCTGATTGCCTGAAGAGTTGGATCTGGAATAAATCAGCCTAAATCCCTTTAGTCTGCATTAGCCCAGCATTAGTTTGTAAAAATATGATTTTTCGAAACTATTTTTGTAACGGTGTATAGATGAAAATATTTTACATTGTGTAGGATTTGGTGGAATGTAGCAGTGAAGCAGCAGACTACTATGATCTAACAACTGCTGGTGTCAGCCTTCCCTTCCAAGCATACAAGAACCTGCAGAAGTCCAATAACCAAAGGGTTGGTGGTTTGAATCCTGCTCTGTCCTAGGCTTGTGCTGTTGTGTCCTTGAGCAAGTATCACTCACACTGGTGTATGAATGCATGTGAATGTTTGGTGGTGGTTGAAGGCTGCGAATTGGCAGCCATGCTTCCGTCAGTCTGTTCCACAGCAGCTGTGGCTACATATGTAGTTTACCACCACCAGAGGGAGAATGTGAGCACACATGAATAATGGATCAATAACGTAAAGTGCTTTGGGTGCCCTGAAAAGAGCTATAGAAATCTAATCTGTTATTATTATCATAGCAGACTCAGAAAAGGACCTGCTCCCTTTGTAGAAAATGCTAAATATTTGTTCTACGGTATCAAACGCACAATGGTTCCCATTTTCTGTTCATTATACAGGAATGAAAACATAATTCTTAATATTCAATTCCCATTTCTAAATCTTGCACACTGCAGTTATAAATGGCTCCAGGTGACAACCTTCATAGCACTAGACTTTGATGTCACCTACATTCATTAGATTCATGCTGGAGCTTAATGAGGCAAGATAATCTAACTTGCTACCCAGACTACTTTGCATCTTCTTGGTCTTAAATGCCTGAGGCAAAGCACTTCTGAAACGGACGCCCTTCATGTACCCTCATACTAACTGTATTATTTCCCAAACTGCTTATCCTAACCTTTAATATTCCAAACCTCAACCTTTATTCTGATTCTAATTCTAGTCTTAACCTTAAACTCAAACCAATTTTCTCATCTTTGTCTCCTTAAGACAACATCCAGATCTAAAAGTACAGCACACCGTCCTGCACACAAACATGCAAACTGGTGTCTGTACTGCTGCCTTTTTTATTCTAGCTTCAACCCTTTTCCCACCTCAATAAAACAACACCCATATCAGCCGTAAACACATCAAGCAATTTAAGCCCTGAGTTAAGAAGATAAAAGACCAAAGTAATACAGCCACCAGCAAAAGAGCAATAACTTTCAAAGGGTGATAAATGCTTCCTATAATGCAAACCATAGACTAAAATAACTCACTG
The DNA here is from genome assembly GCF_902148855.1 of Sphaeramia orbicularis. Taxonomy (NCBI): domain Eukaryota; kingdom Metazoa; phylum Chordata; class Actinopteri; order Kurtiformes; family Apogonidae; genus Sphaeramia; species Sphaeramia orbicularis. The sequence continues at coordinate 28,932,354 of NC_043967.1, forward strand.
TCATCATATTGTTGTTTTAACTACATGCATTAGCATAATCTGCCTGTAGCTGCATTGGATGGAGTCAACAATGGGGCGTCCAGCTGCCTCTTACAATAGTAACTCATTAGCACCGTCGTGGACAGCTGGTCACACATCAGCCTCATATGGTTATATATTAAGGAATGTGTGGGTTTCTACGGGCGTGCACGTGAGACAAGTGCACATCCCTTGATTAGTTTTCCCTCATTTAGGAAATGAGTGCAGCTCTGGTTTGGGGTGGATGCGGTCGTCTGTTGTCAAGGCAGCATGGGACCTCACCCATCAGCCACTATTAAAGTGAACATGCATTAAAAACAGTGACATGCTGAGACAGAGCAATGGGTTTGAGGAAGTTATCATCATTAATATTGAATTCAGTTTTATTTGTAGAGTCCTGTATCACAACAAGGTGGCCTCGCAGGGCTTTACAGAATTAGCTGAATATGAAAATAAACAACAGTAGATGAAGGAAATGGGTTAATGTCCTTAGACCAGTGGTTCCCAACCTTTTTTGGCTCGTGACCCCATTTTACAGTTCCTCCAGGAATTTGTGATGTTGCGATCGCAACTATTAGCGCAAATTCAACCAATTACCGCAAATTCTGCATGGCGCTGCAATTTTGTCCAATCATCGTGAATTTTCCGCCAATTTTGATGAATCCCCTTACCCCCTTTCGCCCACCCCTGTCTACATGACATGTATGCTCCGCTCTCATTGGCTGATGTTCTGTGACGCTGCACTCTGATTGGCTGGCATTCTGTGACGCTGCGCTCTCATTGGCTGACGTTCTGTGACCCTGCGCTCTCATTGGCTGATGTTCTGTGACACTGCACTCTGATTGGCTGGCGTTCTGTGGTGCTGCGCTCTCATTGGCTGACGTCCTGCGATGCTGTGCTCTGATTGGCTGGCGTTCTGTGATGCTGCGCTCTCATTGGCTGGCGTTCTGTGACGCTGCGCTCTGATTGGCTGGCGTTCCGTGACGCTGCGCTCTCATTGGCTGATGTTCTGTGACACTGCACTCTGATTGGCTGGCATTCCGTGGTGCTGCACTCTCATTGGCTAACGTCCTGTGATGCTGTGCTCTCATTGGCTGACATTCTGTGACGCTGCGCTGTGATTGGCTGGCGATCTGTGACGTTATGCTCTCATTGACTCATTTTCCGTGGCGCTGCGCTCTCATTGGCTGACGTTCCATGACGCTCTGGTCTGATTGGCTGACGTTCTGTGACGCTGCGCTCTCATTGGCTGACGTTCTGTGACACTCTGCTCTGATTGGCTGACGTTCCGTGACACTACGCTCTCATTGGCTGACGTTCTGTGACGCTGCGCTCTGATTGGCTGGCGTTCTTTGACGCTGCGCTCTCATTGGCTGATGTTCTGTGACGCTGCGCTCTCATTAGCTTGTGTTCTGTGACGCTGCGCTCTGATTGGCTGGTGTTCTGTGACGCTGCGCTCTGATTGGCTGACGTTCTGTGATGCTCTGCTCTGATTGGCTGGCATTCTGTGACGCTGCACTCTCATTGGCTGATGTTCTGTGACACTCTGCTCTGATTGGCTGATGTTCCGTGACACTACGCTCTCATTGGCTGGCGTTCTGTGACGCTGCGCTCTCATTTGCTGGCGTTCTGTGATGCTGAGCTCTCATTGGCTGGCGTTCTGTGATGCTGCGCTCTGACTGGCTGGCGTTCTGTGATGCTGCGCTCTGATTGGCTGGCGTTCTGTGACGATGCGCTCTCATTGGCTGACGTTCTGTGACGCTGCGCTCTCATTGGCTTGCGTTCTGTGACGCTGCGCTCTCATTGGCTGGCGTTCTTTGACGCTGCGCTCTCATTGGCTGACGTTCTGTGATGCTCTGCTCTGATTGGCTGGCGTTCTGTGACGCTGGGCTCTCATTGGCTGACGTTCTGTGATGCTCTGCTCTGATTGGCTGGTGTTCTGTGACGCTGGGCTCTCATTGGCTGGCGTTTTGAGATGCTCTGCTCTGATTGGCTGGTGTTCTGTGACACTGCACTCTCATTGGCTGATGTTCTTACACAATCTGCTCTTATTGGCTGGCGTTCTGTGACGCGCCGCTGTGATTGGCTGGTGTCCTGTGACGCTACGCTCTCATTGGCTTCTCAAAACAAATAAATGAATGAATGGAAAAAAGCCTGTTTTGTTTAAAATCATTGCTTCCTGGTGCTTTTTAAGGCTAAAAACTCACCAAAGACTGTTCTAGGTCATTTGCAAATGCCTATTTTCCTGTGACTTTAATAAAAGAAGCCTTAAATCATTGCAACTTTCACCGCAATTTTTTTCGAAAAGCTGCTGCAAAATCAGGCATTTTAGGCCACAACAATAAAAAAAAAATCCCTCTAAATCCTGGAGGGACTGATTTTAGCATCACACATTTCTGGCGACCCCAGACTTTCAAAACGGAGACATTTTTTTGCTGAAATTAATTTAATTTTCCTTGGTCAGGATATGTACAGTCAGTCCAGCTTGTATTTACAAGGATGTAAATTACAACTGAACAAACAAGAACTCAAAATGTGAATGATGAAAGAGCTGCAGCATCTGAACCATTAGGGGTCTGAGCCTATTTTGGCTGTTTTTGAGTTCTTTTGATTTTGTTTTTGTTTACTATGCCCATGTTTAGTATCTTGTTTTTCAACACAACTTCATCTATCTCATCTGCCTATTATTTTTTCACTTTGACCTACTATATTAATACAAAAGGCCAAAAAACACACAAAAAATATGAAATCCAATTTGAGAAATGTATATAATTTATTGCATAAGAAACACAAAGATACTTAACGACCCTTTTCAAAGATTTTAAAAGTGAATATCGGTTCCAAATATTAAGTATATAAAATTAAAATTGTAATAAATTAAAAATATACTCAAATATTTGACATAAAAGCAGATCTTTAGGTGTTTTCTCCAGTTTTCTCAGTCAATTACTAGAAATTTCAGGCAAACCCATTTGAATTCCAGGTGACCCCACATGGGGTCCCAACCCCAAGGTTGAAAAACACTGCCTTAGACCCTCCTTCTTGGCGAGGAAAAACTCTAAAAATCCAGTGGGAAAAGAGAAACCTCAGGGAGAACCACAGTGAAGGAGAGATCTACTTCCATGGACGGACAGACTGTAGATGAACCAGGGCTGATGGACATCCATTAACCCTTTCATGTATAGAGTTCACTACAGTGGAAAGCTGTTCTACAGCTGTTCTCTTCTGTATTCATGGATTTTGTTGTTTTAACTGCAGATCAACCAACACAGTGGACGCTCATGCATCATCCCATACACTGCAATTTACATTTACATTATATTCATGCATTTGGTAGATGCTTTTTTACAAAGTGACTTACAGGGGAAAACCAAAAATTTAGAAAAATAAATAAAAAATAAAATAAAATAAAATACAAGAATAGATTAAAAACATAAAGCAGCTGTACAATTAAAAACAGTGTCATACAGCAGATTAAAAAGCAAAATTATAGACTAAAAATACAAGAACAGATTAAGAAGACATGAAAACAGATGTACAATTAAAACAGTGAAATAAAAATACCAAGTAAAACAACAGATTAACCCTAATAATACATTTAAAATGGAATGTTTGAAAGTGCTAGGACAGGAGGGGCTCTCAGAAGAGCTGGGTCTTCAGGAGCTTCTTGAAGATATGCTGGGACGCTCCTGTTCTCATAGTGCTCAGTAGATCATTCCACCACCGCGGAACGACTCGTGAAAAGAGCCTGGATTGTCTTGTGCAAGGTTTTGGGACCACCAGACAACATTCCCTAGTTTATACCATTACTGTAACTTTTCTGTTCTTGCTAAACCTGATCTGCAGTAACATGTTTCAGTGTGAACTAGAAAAGCACTCGGAGAGCGCAGACCTCCGCCAAGCGCAAAAATTCCCCACATAATCAGTGATACAAATCCTACATTTATTTTTTAAAATAAAATCCGCATTCTGGATCAGATCCAGATCAGCCTTTGAAATGTGATAGAGGACCCCATTGTCAATTCCTGAGTTAAATTTCATGAGTTTTGGTCAATAATTAAGCGAGATATTGGGAAACGAAAATTTTGGCCCCATTTACCACAATGTTAACGAAAATTTCAAAGTGATCCAGAATCCAGGATTTCTTCCGGATCACCCCCAAAAGTTAATCATTTCTTCCTTATCCCATTTCCAACAAACCCTGAAAATTTCATCAAAATCTGTCCATAACTTTTTGAGTTATGTTGCACACTAATGGACAGACAAACAAACAGACAGACAAACAAACCCTGGCAAAAACATAACCTCCTTGGTGGAGGTAATCAATTGCTAATTGTTATTACACTGTAATTATCTTCTTTTTTTTCTTTTTTAACAAAAAGTAGTTTTTTTTTCTTGCATATTATTATAAATGACTAATAACTAGTATTAGAGTATGTTAAAATGTGAGAAAACATCAGATTAGTGTCATTAAAAATGTTTGTATTTCATAGTTTTCACACAGTATGTCAGTAAATACATTTTTCTTTGCTTCAAAAACTAAACGCATGGTGTCCAGCTGAGTGGACATTCTTGTAACTCTATGAAAAATAGGTTAATAAAAAAACAAATTTCAATCACATTGTTTTTTTCATGCCTAAAGAGGAATAAAAACACTCAGGAAAAAAAAAAATCTTGATTAAGGTTCTCATAATTCATGCATGAAAGGGTTGATATACAACTCCATCTTCAAAAAAGCTGGGGCACTGTGTAAAATATAAACTAAACAGGACGCAATGATTTTCAAACCTCATAAACCTATATTTTAGTCACATCAGAACATGTACAACATACAGTTTTTGTTCCACAATTTGTAGACACAGTTTTTCACTCAGCCCATGTTTATTTCTGTGAGAATCTGCCTCTTTAAGATGTTCTTTTTATACCTGATCATGTTACTGACCTGTTGGCAATTAGCATAATTGGTTGCAAAATATTCCTCCTGCTGTTTCTTTTTAATACCACTTACTTTTCCAGCCTTTTCATGCACCTGAGACATGTTGCTCTCATCAAATCCAAAATAATGTTTTGTTTCTTTTAATTAATTTGAAAGGTTTTCCACATTCTATTGTGAAACAGTCGTGGAAAAAATTATTAGACCATCAAAAGTCATCAAAAACAATGGTTATGCAATCAAGTACTAACTCCTGTGTGTATCATGTGACTAAAACAGACAGAAAAGAAAACACGGAATGCCTAAAAGCACTGTTTTTGTCAGTACAATGCGATAGATATTGATGCAAGAACTGAAGTGATTTTGGTTATTATCAAGAAAACATGGAAAATGGATAGATATCAGCTCTGAAATTCAACTATTATGAGCTATTTTTGTTGTTATCATTATATTTGTCCAAACAAATGTACCTTTAATTGTACCAGGTATTAAAATGAACAAGAAATTGTAGAGGGTGGTCTAATAATTTTTTTCGCAACTGTAATTATCGGGTTATGAGATTTACAAAATGCTTTCTGTTTTTATTTATATTTTACATAACTTCTTTAACCCTCCGGTATCCAGGTGCACTTTTCAGGCACACTTTGCACTTCGTTTTAAAAAACTTCATATTATTTTTCACAATTTAAATAAGTTAAGAATTCAAAAGTTGTTAAAATTTTGGCCACCAACTAAAATTTGCACATTGTAAACAAAAGAAAATTACAAGACTAGCATCTGTCTCCCAAGTGTGCCTAAAACGCACTATTTCTTCCATTATAACCACTGTTTTTGATCTGAAAGCCATTAAGGCATAAATCCTGCTTTTACTGATGTCTGGGTTTCATTTGAGAGGTGAGGGTCTAAATTAATTTATTAACGTTGTTAATGTTGCTGTAAATCATTGACATATGCCAGGCTGCAAAAATCAAATAACATATAATCCAATTTTTATGTAGTATTTTGAAAAAAACAAAACAAAACATATTTTGTGTTTTTTGCATCAAAAAATGTGGTGACATCATGATGAAAAGAGATCGTTTAAAAGGTTAAAAAAATCTAAAATGAATGATTATTTGATCTGTATGATTAGGGTTGACCTTGATTTACAAAAATAAAATCAAATTAGAGCAGAAAAATAAATCAATATATAATATTTAATAGTTTGATTTATAGTTGTGCATTTTACGCACACTTGGTAACAGATGCTAGTGTTTTTTAACATTTGACCAGGCGCCAAAAATAATAATGCAAATTAACTAGTGCTGGAGTTAATCATTGACATAGGATGAAAAAATCAAATAATATGTGATCCACTTTTTATGTAGTATTTTGAAAAAAATCTTTTGTGTTTTTTTTGCATCCAAAAAATGGTTTGTTTACATTACAAAGACGGCATTTAAAGGGTTAAAAAAATGAGACAATTATTGAGTATTTGGTATTTTTATTTACGGCTCAAGTTGATGAAATAGAAAAAAGTGTAAAAGAATTAAAAACAAACTGTATGAACATTTTTTGACATTATTCCACAAGTGTGCCAAAAAGGCACACTTGGTGCTCAGTAAGGGCCTTGGTGGACAGGATACCAGAGGGTTAAGTTGTTGAAACCGTGGTTGTAAACATTTTATATATACACCGCTTTAATTCTGTGTGAAGTAAAAGAGTTTCTGAGCATATTATTCATGTTAAAAATAGTTGCTGAAAACATGTAAAACCCTGTAAACTATGAAATACTGAATTAGAGTATATGTGTTCTTGGTCAGTTTTTCTCCGTTTTTGGTCAGAAATAGTGCTTCTTCCATCACTTCTCTCCAGTTACACTGAACTTCATTGCCATTAATAAAACACAAAGAAACATTCCGTCCTCACCCACCCTGAAGTGTGTCTCCTGTTGGGCTGCTGACTGGGTTCAGGTTCAAAAGCATTTTCTCCAGCTTGTATTGTTTCTATCATCGTTCTCTATTTCCGGGAAGCTTTGTAAGTAGGTTATTTTGAGACAAGACGGTGTAGCTAGTCTGTCATTATTCTAGATGTGTTTGTGTATAATGATATTTGTGATTAAAAAAATGATGTGACTGACAAAAACAAATCCGCTCAGTTCTTGAAATGCTTGGCCCTACCCTACATCATTTATTGTTTGTATTTGACATATGTTGTGGTTTCATTTTTACTCCATTTTTCTTCATTTTGCTGTTTTCTTTAATTGAAAATGCACCTTTAAGAACTTGAAATGATGTCCCTAGTCTCTTCAGAGGCTGACATCTTTAATCAAATCCTGCACTGTTGTACCTTCATCTGTTCTACTTTTGTACTTTTAACTCAATACTTGCTTTCTCAAATAGTTTCCATGGCTGCTGCCTCACACCACCACTGAGTATTTTACTTCTCCACAATGCTTGACACTGTATAAACCAGCAGATATATCAGTGCCCTCACATTCTAATTATCAGATGCTTTGGGGTATTGAAAAGTGTCCAGCACCTTCCATTTTAAAATAGCTTAAATTTTTTTTTTTAATGAGGTTTGGTTGAAAGATAGGATTATTTCATTACTATGCATGAGGAAGTGAGAGCTGATGGAGTTGGTAAATGCTGGCAAATGGAGAAATATAATAACAGAGATGTGCGGCTTAATTGTGTGAGTGTATCCTCATTCTTAGATGTTATGGTTTTATGATTGTGCTGCTTAGAATAAGTCGGTGGGTAAATGAAGACAGAGTCTACAGACTTCACACTGCTCATATTTGAATATTATATAACATCAAACAGTACCACAGTCATATCAATTCAAATTAACTTTATTTATTCATTAGGACATTCATTTTGCGATAATAATAATAGAGTTTCCTATGGATGGAGCTCCTTTTCTAAGGGCCAGAACCATCTTTATATAGATACGGTGGCATTAGCATTATTACTATTTATTGTTGTGTTGTTGTTATTATCATTATCTTTATTATCATTATTATTCTTATTTTCCCTCTCACTCCCCCCCTCCCTTTCTCACTTTCATTCACTCCCCCCCTCCCCTTTTCCCTATCGCCCCTAATCAATCTATATTGTTTAGTTGTTCTTTACATTTATTATATTTTTCATTGTAATATGATGTTGTCGTTGTTGTTTGTCATTATTTTTGTTGTTTATTTGCTTGATTTGTCTTTTATTTGCTGATTTTTTTCTGTCAACTGTGTCTTGTTGACTGTATCACAAATAATTAAGTAAAAAAAAAAACAACAACCTTTATTTATTCATTAGGACATTAATTTTGTGACAACAACAATAGAGTTTCCTGTGGGTAAAGCTCACTGTCTGAGGGTCAAAACCATCTGTATATAAATACAGTGATATTACTTCCTGCTACCGCCACCACAATAATACTAGCAAATTAGACTATTAGTATTATTATTGTGTATTGTTGTGTTGTTGTTGTTGTTATTATTATTATTATTATTATTATTATCCTAAAACCCAGGAAATGTCAGCAAAGTACAAGCTTTTTTGTGTTTTATTAAATAAGTGCCTATATTGGAAACATCATGATGCAACAGTTTTTTCAGATGCAGTTTTTAAAATTTTTATGGAATGTCCTTTTTGGTGGACAGTTTTGTTTTGTTTGTTTGTTGTTGTTGTTGTTGTTGTTGTTGTTGTTGTTGTTGTTGTTGTTTGGCATAAAGTTGTGAAACTCTTGTCCACAAATGTGGACAGAGGGTCTTAGGAGGTTATTATTATTATTATTATTATTATTATTTTCACTCTCCCTCCCTTTCTCACTTTCATTCACTCTACCCCCTTTTCCCTATCACTCCTAATCAATCTATATTGTTTATTTGCTCTTTACATTTATTATCTTTTTCATTGAAATATGATGTTGTCATTGTTGTTTATCATTATTTTTGTTGTTGTTATTTCTTTGTTTATTTGCTTAATTTGTCTTTTGTTTATTTGATGTTTTTTTTCTGCCCACTATGTCTTGTTAATTGTATCACTAATTAAAAAAAACTTTATTTATTCATTAGGACATTAATTTTGTGACAACAACAATAGAGTTTTCTAAGGGTGAAGCTCACTTTCTGAGGGTCAGAACCATCTGTATATAAATACAGTGACATTACTTCCTGCTGCCATGGAAAAGTGAAGACATATAATAACCGCTGCCATGTTGCTTCTGTGATTATTGGAAGCAGATTCTGATGGATGACAATTGTGACTGTTTTGAAATCAAGTAAAAAATAAAAAGTTTAGAACAAAACAAATATCAGTCATTCTTCATATTGATTTAGCCTTGAATCCACTGCATTATATGTTGGGATGCCTACCAAAAGACAGTCTGTATATTTTAAGAGTTTTATTACGGTGGCCCAGAGGTGCAACAGGCCAAAAAATTATCCACTAGACGAAAAAAATGATCTACTACAAGAAAAAAAAAAGAGAACAGCCTAAAAAAATTATCCGCTAGATGAAAAAAATTATCTACTACAAGAAAAAAAAGAGAACAGCCCAAAAAAATTATCCAGTATAAGAAAAAAAAAAGAGAACAGCCTAAAAAAAATTATCCACTAGATGAAAAAAATTATCTACTACAAGAAAAAAAAGAGAACAGCCCAAAAAAAATTATCCACTATAAGAAAAAAAAGAGAACAGCCTAAAAAAATTATCCACTAGATGAAAAAAATTATCTACTACAAGAAAAAAAAAAAGAGAACAGCCTAAAAAAATTATCCACGAGATGAAAAAAATTATCTACTTCAAGAAAAAAAGAGAACAGCCTAAAAAAATTATCTACTATAAGAAAAAAAAGAGAACAGCCTAAAAAAAATTATCCACTAGATGAAAAAAATTATCTACTACAAGAAAAAAAAGAGAACAGCCCAAAAAAAATTATCCACTGTAAGAAAAAAAAAGAGAACAGCCTAAAATAAATTATCCACTAGATGAAAAAAAAAATCCCCTATAAGAAAAAAAAGAGACCAGCCAAAAAAATTATCCACTAAAAGAAAAAAAAAGAGAACAGGCAAAAAAAAATTATCTACTAGCCCAAAAAATTATTCACTATAAGAAAAAAAAAAAAAAAAGAACAGGTGAAAAAATTTATCTACTATGAGAAAAAAAGAGAGCAGCCCAAAAAAATATCCACTATAAGAAAAAAAAAAAAAAACATCATCCACCTTTTCAATTACGGGGGTGCTGTTTACCCGAAAGGTGTCTTGCTTTAAAATTAAGACCACCACAAAAAATAAAAGGATAGGCTGAAAAATTTTAAGGCTTTCGGCTAATGTGGCTAATGCTAAGGAAGTACCCCACCGGAAGTGGAGGTCGTGCGCTAAAAAATAAAGTTATTTTAAAATATAGATATTTCCATTAATATAGTTTGCAAAAGCAGTTAAATGATTAAATACGGTTCCAGTGTCTGCTCAAGGTTAGGCATGGGCGTTAAATGGTTAAGGTTAGGGTTAGGGTATGGTTGGGGTTAGTTTTCAGTGGTAAATGGCCCTTGTGTGCACTGTGTGAAGGTTCGTTGCTAAGCTAATGCTAACGCGAAAAGTTGACGGCAACTTTGTGTTATTTTATTTTGAGAGGAGGAGAAGAGGAGCTTCCTGTGGAGCTCCACTATCATGGCATCGCCCATTTGTTTGCAGGTAGACCTCTCCTCCTCAACTCAAACGGAGTGTCTTCACTAACACTAGATCAAGAAGGACATTTTGTGGAGATAAAGATGTGTGCCGTGGTACCGCAGTGCCTCGGCACCTGGCAACGAGCTGAGCTGTGGTACCGAGCCATGGTACGCGGTGCCGTGCTGGGGTACCTGGCACCGAGCCGTGGTACCGCGGTACGTCGCGGCACCAGCGGCATCAACCGTGGTGCCGCACCAGCCGAGGTGCCACGGTACCTCGCGGCACCAGGTGTCGGTGCCGCAATATGCACTCGCTGTCTCTCATCAAATGGGCGATGCCATGATAGCGGAGCTCCACAGGAAGCTCCTCTTCTCCTCCTCTCAAAATAAAATTATTTTAGAACTTCTTGTAGCGAATACTCATCAAAAATGATATTGAATGTCAGGCAGTTGAACAATTCAACACCGTAATCACACAATTGTTTACTCGCACTGGTAGTTCACAAAGTTGCCGTCAACTTTTCGCGTTAGCATTAGCTTAGCAACGAACCTTCACACAGTGCACACAAGGGCCATTTACCACTGAAAACTAACCCCAACCATACCCTAACCTTAACCATTTAACGCCCATGCCTAACCTTGAGCAGACACTGGAACCGTATTTAATCATTTAACTGCTTTGCAAACTATATTAATGGAAATATCTATATTTTAAAATAACTTTATTTTTTAGCGCACGACCTCCACTTCCGGTGGGGTACTTCCTTAGCATTAGCCACATTAGCCGAAAGCCTTAAAATTTTTCAGCCTATCCTTTTATTTTTTGTGGTGGCCTTAATTTTAAAGCAAGGCACCTTTCGGGTAAACAGCGCCCCCGTAATTGAAAAGGTGGATGATGTTTTTTTTTTTCTTATAGTGGATATTTTTTTGGGCTGCTCTCTTTTTTTTCTCATAGTAGATAATTTTTTTCACCTGTTCTTTTTTTTTTTTTTTCTTATAGTGAATAATTTTTTGGGCTAGTAGATAATTTTTTTTTGCCTGTTCTCTTTTTTTTTCTTTTAGTGGATAATTTTTTTTGGGCTGTTCTCTTTTTTTTTTCTTATAGTGGATAATTTTTTTAGGCTGTTCTCTTTTTTTCTTGCAGTAGATAATTTTTTTGTCTAGTGGATAATTTTTTTAGGCTGTTCTCTCTTTTTTTTTTTTCCTTATAGTGGATAATTTTTTTGGGCTGTTTTTCTCTTTTTTTTTTTTTCTTGTAGTAGATAATTTTTTTCATCTCGTGGATAATTTTTTTAGGCTGTTCTCTTTTTTTTTTTTCTTGTAGTAGATAATTTTTTTCATCTCGTGGATAATTTTTTTAGGCTGTTCTCTTTTTTTTCTTGTAGTAGATAATTTTTTTCATCTAGTGGATAATTTTTTTAGGCTGTTCTCTTTTTTTTCTTGTAGTAGATAATTTTTTTCGTCTAGTGGATAATTTTTTGGCCTGTTGCACCTCTGGGCCACCGTATTTTATTGTTAATTGCTAAGAAAATGAAAACTGTTTCTTGATGAGTTTTGTTTTGTTTTGCTTTTTTTTTTTTTTTTTTTTTATTTGTTTAATTTTGTGTTTGTTTGTTTTTTCACTCTTTAACTTTGACTTGTACAATTCATTTTCTTCCTTTCCTACTTGGAATCTGACTGGTACAGTGACTAACATTGTTAAATAAGCTTTGTTGTCAATGAGTGTTCTTGATTATATATGATCAGTGTTTGACCTTGATGATCAATAAAACTAGTTAAAAAAACAAACAAACATTTAGAACAACGACAAACTGAGACAAGTCAGCCCCATGAAATCTATCTAGACAGAAAGACAGGATTCAGTTTGGGTGTGTATTTTTTATTTTTAGTTTGGTCCAACTCTCACTGACTAACACTGAGGGATTTGGCTTCACTTTTGAGGAACTGTTACCACATCCATTTTTAAAATGCATTTATTCATTATTTATTCATTTATTTATCTATCAGGGACAATGCAGTCAAACATAGTGGGCATATAGAACATCTGATGTTCTGCACAAAGAGTATATAGCATTTAGCTCGTTTGCAATTCCCATCCCTGGCTTGGCTTTTCAACAGAGAAATACGTGTTCAGTATAAACAACAATAATATACAAACAGTATAAGCAATAGTATAAATCAACAATATACAAGCCTATTCATATCTACCACACATGCTCACACACATTGTCACACTAAAAGAGAAAAAAAAAACCCCACAAACCAGAGTTAAGTCTTGGTTTTAGAGTAAGGGTTATATTTACCTTAAGGCAGGGGTGTCAAACTCATTTTAGTCCAGGGGCTGCATTCAGCCCAATATGATCTCAAGTGGGCCGGACCAGTAAAATAATAACAGTGAAAAAAGTAGAATTATATTATGATTAGGTTTACATCCACAAAGTTTCCTTAAAAATTCTAAATAACATGAACAACTTGAATTGTAGGAGAAATTTCTCATAATTCTATTCGAATCATTGACAAGATAGAGGTAAACACAGCCAAAAAGTGCAGCAGTGTAATGAAAGACACTCACAAATGTATGTATTTTCTTCGTAAACAACCTAATCATTTGATCAACCGTTTAATGCCGTTTCAATGTGTTACAGATCGCATTTTTGCGGTTTATAGCCGAGAACCGCAAAAAGATGACCAAAGCCCATGGAACAGAGACAGTTATAGCTACTGACAACATGGTGAATACTTCAGGAAACAGAGGTGTCACTAGGGATGTAACGATTACCGGTATAATGATAAACTGCAGTAAAATTGCAGACTTTTAGTATTTCCATTTAAATTCTAAATTCTCTTATCATGATAACCGTGTTTCATTACCACACTTTTCCGGAGAAAACACCTATGTAAAGATCTGCTTTTATGTCAAATATTTACCTCCGCCAAGGAGGTTATGTTTTTGCCAGGGTTTGTTTGTTTGTTTGTTTGTTTGTCTGTCCGTTAGTGTGCAACATAACTCAAAAAGTTAAGGACAGATTTGGATGAAATTTTCAGGGTTTGTTGGAAATGGGATAAGGAAGAAATGATTAAATTTTGGTGGTGATCGGGGGTGGGGGGGCCCACGGGGGGGCCCACTGATCAGCCTTGGCGGAGGTCTGTGCTCTCCGAGTGCTTCTAGTTGAGTATAGTTTTAATTTATTACAATTTTAGTTTTATTTACCTAATATTTAGAACCAATATTCACTGTTATAGTCTTTGAAAAGGTTCGTTAAGCATCTGTGTGATCAGATTTTATATATTTTTATGTTGATATAGTAGGTTAACGTGAAAAAAATAGTAGACAGATCAGATAGATGAAATTGTGCTAAAAAAAAAAAAAAAAAAAAAAAAGATTTCAAACATGGGTATAGCAAACATTTGTTTATGTAGTATAAAAAGGCAAAATCAAAAGGACTGAAAAACAGCCAAAATAGGCTCAGACCACTAAGGGTTAATATTTGAATGTTTCTGCCAACAGAAAGTGCAATGTGCCAATTATTTTATTTTTATTTATTTATTTATTTATTTATTTATTTAATACAATTTGGTTAAATTATTTCAGATTGAATATAAGTACTTTTTGAATATTTTGAGTACAATTTCAACAATACCGCGATAATAATGATAACCGTGATAATTTTGGTCACAATAACTGTGATACGAAATTTTCATATCGTTACATCCCTAGTTGTCGCATCTGTTTATAGCAGCATCAATGACTGCTGATGATGTAACAGGTTGCGAAGGGCTGTCCCATTTCATAGGGAAATGTTTCAACCCCTAACCCTTGCAGCTCCTTTCAAGGGGTAATGCGAAGTGCAAGTGCCGAAGGGTAGGGGTAAGAGGGAGGGCTAAGGGGTGAATTGGGATTGGGCCTATGTTGCATTTGGGTCCTCCCTCTACACTACCTGTTATATGGGGACTATGGATGAAAATTGGCAATTGTGCTAAATTTGGTGTAATTATGATGATTCTGAATTGTTTGTTCATTAAAACACGTTATCCCTTTCAAACAAAAGAATAAATGAAATGGAAAATTAAGTTTAAGAAGTGTTTTGGGTTGAGCATTTTATTTCAGTGGGTCATAACGTCATGGATAATATGATCTGAGGGTCACACATGGGGTGGTTGAATTAAAGCTCCAGAAGCTGAAATTAAGGAGAAAAAAATTCAGAAACTGAAAATACAAATCAACTTCTGCATTTGTCTACTGTCTATTCTAATCAAAAGATCAAATATGAATACACATTAGCCTCATGTTATATTCATCCCATCATGTGTTCCATGCTTCCATGTTAAGTGGACAAGAGCAGTAGAATAGTGTTCAGATGGAATATGAGCTGTCAATCATGTGTTTAACCCTCATATATATATCTGAAAACACTTTGGATGCAATCAGAATGTCATGGATTACATTTTCTACTGCCTGAAAATACAGAAAAGGAGTAGATGCTTTAATTATAATATGCTGAAAGGTAATTATAGATTTTTTTTTTTCCCCCAGATGTCAAAAACTATCAAACACTGCAGCTTCAATCACTGTGTTGATGTTAAACCACATCTATTTGTAGACGTGACAGATGCTTTACAAGAGACTACAACTGTCTCTCAGAAAATGTCGACATTTTCCTGCGTTATGCATCAACCTCGTCTACTCTTGTTGTATTCCTTGAACCCTGCAATGCTCTAATTAAATTTAGATCAGGGGAGTCAAACTCATTTTAGTTCAGGGGCCACATTCACCCCAATATGAAGTCAAGTGAGCCGGACCAATAAAAAATTATTAGTGAAAAAAGTAAAATTGCATTATGATAGTGTTTACATCTACAATGTTTCCTTAGAAATGTGAATAACGTGAAAAGCTTGAAATGTCTTAAGAAAAACAAGTGCAGTTTTAACAATATTCTGCCTCAGTTTTTCAGTTTATCTTTTACACATGTGTGTTATAACTTACTTTACAATTACAAATACACAAAACATTTAGTAACAGGTATAATATTGATAAAATTGCATTTACTTTTCTCAAGACATTTCACATTGTTCATATTTTTTCAGGTTATTCACATTTTTTGTACGAGGATAGTTTGTTTAAAATGTTAACATTTTCATGTAATTTTACTGGTTTACACTAAAACAAAGATAAACTCTGCAGTTTTCATTATTTATAGGTTATTATGATAGTATTTTTCTGGTCTGACCCAATTGAGATCTAATTGGTCTGTATGTGTATGTATGGAACCTGAAATAAAATGATTTTGACACCATAGATTGTTAATATCTTCAGTGTAATTTTTGCATTTCACAAATTCATCCCACGGGCCGAACTGGACCCTTTGACGGGCTGGATTTGGCCCATGGGCCACATGTTTGACAGCAGTCAGGATAATCATGCATTGTTTATTGCATAGATGTTGTGTCCAAAGCATGTGTGCTGAAAAATTCCATATATTGACAGAAACAATAAAATTAGACCCACATATTTTGATATGGTGTACAGACTCTACAAGATTGGAATGGAAATCTGTCTGACCACATGGTTGCATCTCTGTTAGATCTTTAAGTCTTCCTGGTACAGGAGGAAATAAACATTTGTGAACAAGTTATAACAATATATCTACTAGGCATATACGCCATATTATTGATGGAAGTATATTGGTGTACGGACACTACATGAATTTTGGTGAACAACGCACCATTGAAAACATGCGGTTCGACGTAAACATCCGTTTGCCACATTGTTACCAAATTTTCTGCAGCCAGGGAGCATACCAACATCTAGTCTAGTTGTGCATATTTAGTCATAATAATACTTAAATAACAGGTTCCCATTCTATTATTACAATTAAAGGGCTGTAAAAGAAGGGTTTTCAGAACAAAATGACTGATTGTCTTAACACTGAAAATAAGAATTGATAATCAAACAGCTGTTCAACAACAATGATCAATAAATGAAAAGCAATGTGATGTGTGTATTTTGTAATAAAAAAGACACAGGAGTTGAGTAGTAATTATTTATTGTGTTATAAAACATTATGTACAATAATTTTGCTCACTTATAACAATAAAATTGTGCACATGTTTTCACGCTCATTGGGTCGCCATTTTATCAGTTTTTATGCGATTTTCTTCAAATTTGGAGGATTGCAAGATCTAGTAATTTAGATGTATTTTTATTTGCATATTTTTCCATGGTCAGCCTTTTCCTTTTTCTAAGTATCCTTTCTAACTGTAATTCTGACCGCTAACGTTACAAACCTGTCACTTATTTTGAGTAAAAGTCCATTTTAGGCTCATTTCAGTCCCAGCCTCGGTTGGTATCACACAAATATCAAGGCATCAGCTAGAAAACCGTTACCCATTGTAAATGCTGACATTTAATTGAGTTAAATGGCGGCAGAGACTCCTTGTAATCATTCGCCTCAACATTCATTAACATAATCCTGACTTTTATTGGTTTTTCCAGGGGTTGTTTGGTTGTCTCTAGAGAACAGAGTACACGAGCCGGTTCCTGGCCTCAAGCATGTGTGCATTACACTGAAGAAAAGGTTATGGGTAGGGATAATGGAAATGAATGGAAATCACATGGTAACCTGACATGTGTGAGTGTGTATGTGCAGGACTGTGCAGTTGTATGTCGTTTTGGAGTGTGTGGCGTATCTCTTTACATAGTCCTCCCAACCAGGGCTCTGTGTGTTGAACGGGACACATGAATTATAAATAGGCAGTAATGCACACTTTGCCTGAGTGCGTACCCAAGTGGCACCGCTAAAGATGAAAATATTCTGGGCTGCACTTACTGCAACATCAATTAATTAATGTAAGGTTCCCTTAAATTTTGGAACGTAAGGTCTCTTCCTGGTTGGTTTGTGAGAGTTAAGAGAAGATGAGATTGTGTTTTGGAAAGCTATCAGCTGATCCATGGTGTAAACAATTGGACCACAGCTACCCATGTGTTCTCCAAAAACAGTTGTAACAAGTGCGAATAACAGTAAAATGATGAGGGCACGCATGCCAGCAGTAATCTGTGGTGTACAAATACTGCGAAAATGAGAAAAATCTAAGTAAAAAACAGTAATCAAAGCTGAGAAAAAGTTCAAAGCTAAGTAACTAATAATCACATAATAACTGCTACACTGCATAACATGGCTTGGTGTATGGTGACCAAGTTCAGTGGTGGGAGATATCAAATGATTTACTCTTGTGCTTTAACCTCCTGAGACCCGGCATTGCATTTTTGTCCTCTGTAGGGGACAAGAGTTTCATAGCTTTAGTTACAAAAAAAAAAATGCTGTCCACTGCAAAGGACATTCCATAAATAAATAAATAAATAAAAATTGTATTTGAAAAGCTGTTACATTGTGTTGTTTCCAATTAAGACAGTTATTTAATGTAAAAAAGCCAAAACATTTATTTTCCTGGGTCTCAAATGGATTCATACTGCATGGTCATAAAGAGAAAGTTCATTCATTCATTTGTGTGTATTCAGACAGAAGACAAATCTCAAACAGACAACAACAAGAAGAGACAAGAGTTTCAACCTGAGTCACTTTCACACCTGTATGTATGTATATATTGTATATTTACATTTTCTTCCATTTCCTGTAGATTTACACATATGCAAATATTGTATTTTTTCTGCTTTATTAGTGTATTCTATTTATATTATTTATTGCTTTTATCTCCTCACACTTACTTAGTTTTTTTTCTGGTGTTTCAAGAGTGTTTTTGTAGTCAACTGAGCTTTTGTGACCAAGTAATTTCCCATATGGATCAATACAGTTTGTCTAAGTCTTAAGTGTAGCAGTTATTTGTCATCAAATTTAAATAACTTAAAAGTGACCGAACTTAAGACTTTAACATAACTCAAATAACGAGTAGATGCACCATGAGTTTGGGGTTTACGCAGTCAAAAACACAATGTCCATTCCAGAGAAGTATTCCAAATGGTTTATTTTCAGGCTTTTTGCAGACAAACAACAACCAAGGCCCTTTGTGCTGGCTGGCCAGCTGCCCGCCTGCCTGGTGCATGATGGTCTAACTTGGTGCTGCCTATTTATATCCAGGTGCCCATGGACCAGGGGTGTCAAACTCATTTTTGTTCAGCGGCCACATTCAGCCCAATTTGATCTCCAGTGGGCCGGACCAGTAAAATGATAACAGTGAAAAAAGTACAATCATATTATGATCAGGCTGACATCTACAAAGTTTCCTTAAAAATTCTAAATAACATGAACAACTTGATTGCCTTAATAAAAACAAATGCAATTTTAACAGTATTCTGCCTCAGTTTATCATTTACACATGTGCATTAGGATCACAAAAAAGATTTCGTATCAGGCAGAATACAGGTAAAATTGCATTTAGTTTTCTTAAGACACTTCCATTTGTTCAAATTTGTTCAGGTTATTCACATTTTTTGTAAAAGTATAGTTTGGTAATGTAAACATTTTCATGTAATTTTACTTTTTTACACCAAAAAAATAAAGAGAAAATTTGGGGTTGTCATTATTATAGGTTATTCTGATAATATTTTACTGGTTCTGACCCATTTTAAATCTAATTGGACTGTATGTGTCTGTACATGGAACCTGAATTAAAATGCTTTTGACACCATTAATTGTTAATATCTTCAGGGTAATTTTTGCATTTCACAAATTCATCCCACCGGCCAGATTGGACCCTTTGGCAGGCCGGATTTGGCCCCCGGGCCGCATGTTTGACACCTGTGGTCTAAACCAATAAGAACATGTAAACAAAAGGTGCTACATACTAAAGAATGAAAGTAATGACCATGAAAATC
Organism: Sphaeramia orbicularis; assembly: GCF_902148855.1. Taxonomy (NCBI): domain Eukaryota; kingdom Metazoa; phylum Chordata; class Actinopteri; order Kurtiformes; family Apogonidae; genus Sphaeramia; species Sphaeramia orbicularis. The sequence goes on from NC_043967.1 coordinate 28,951,784, forward strand.
AAGAAATATATCCCAAATATTAAACAAAAAATAAACAATTAGCAAAAAAAATACTAAATTAGTAAAACAAAAAAGTTGGAACAAAAAACTAAATAGACAAATAGATCCTACATTAAGTAAAATGGCCTGTATAAGAACAGGTACCATGAGTTTAACATGCTGTAAAATGTCCATAATTGTATGGTACGAATATAAGGTTAGCCTCCAGCTTGGCTCAGACGTTTCATCATCTGATGGATGTAGGCACAACTCTTCACACTGCCTGATTGGTCCTAAATGTGACTGACTTCTATCTGTAGCCTAAAGGTAGGTGGCTTTATTGGTTGTGTAGTGTGTGTATAAAGTGTGTTTCTAATGCTATTTGTAATCCTTTCATTTTCCTCTCACTGCTGTAGATGTGGCCTAATAGGTTTTTGCTCCAGCCCAGTGGTTTTGCTTCTCATTCTGGTGATTTGGCTCAGAGGGTTAAGGTGGAGCAGCGAACCAGACTGGAATGTCACAGGTGATAATGCAGAAAAGTGGAAATGTTCTCCAGTAGAAAAACTTCACAGGTGTCAGCAGATGGAGGTCGCATGGTTAACATAAATGAAAGTCTCCTTAAACATTTTATCAACTTGTCACACAGCTTATGAAAAATGTGTGGAAAGATACTGAATGTTTAAGAGATGGCAAACTGGAAGGTAGAAGACACATCACACGGTGCCAGAATTTTTTTTCAAATAACTCCTCTGACTCCTGATAGGGTCAACACTAGAGCTTGTATGTAAAATGTTGATGCAGCTGTGACAAAACCCACTGTTTGTGTTCTAAAGCCCTTGTGTTTGGCATTTGACCATTGCCATCTTGTGTTTTTTTGGAGCCACAGTTGACCTAGATGTGGAGCCGGGAAGAGAACAGACTGAAACTGGCCAGTGCTTCCATTGCCTTCCACTGGTAACTAGTATTTTACTTTATTTTATTTTAAACACTACCCTGCAGCCTAATTTCAGCTATTTGATTAACCCTTTCATGCATAAATTATGAGAACCTTAGTCCAGATTATTTTCCTGAGTGTTTTTATTCGTCTTTAGGCATGAAAAAACAGTGCGATTGAATTTTTTTTTTTTATTGAACCTATTTTTTTATGAAGGTAGATTTGTTTCTTTATTGCTCTAACCATAAAAAAATATTTTCAATTTAAAAAAAAGTGTTGAATGAAAAAAAAAGTAATATCCAAAAAATTGCATTTGAACACTTTTTTCTTTTATTTAATTTTTTTTTTTTTTTTTGATTGAAAATATTTGTTTTTGGTTTGTACATGTAGCATAATAAATGTACTGTGATTCATTCCACTACAAGAAAACAAAGTCAAATAAAGCAAGTTTGGGTGATTTAACTGGAAAAATATTCAATAAAATAATCAGAAATATAATTAAAAGTAACAAAATAAGACGAATGCAAAAAATATTTGAGATCCAAAAAATTGCATTTGAACACTTTTTTCTTTGATTGAGTAAGTTTTTTTTTCTTGAAGTGAATTTTTTTTAATTGAAATTTTTTTAAGTGGGAAAAAAAGGGAAAAAAAGGGAAAAAAAAAAAAAAAAAAAAAAAAAAAAATATATATATATATATATATATATATATATATATATATATATTGTTTGTTTGTTTGTTTGTTTTGTTTTTTTGTTTGTTTTTTTGTTTTGATTTGTTAAAGCAACAAATAAACAAATCTACCTTCATAATTTTTCATGGAGATCCAAAAATGTCCACTCCGCTGGACACTGTGTGTTTAATTTTTGAAGCAAAGAATGCAAATATCAGAAAGTGAGATACTGTGTGAAAACTATAAAATCAAATATTTTTAACACAGCTAATCTGATGTTTTCTCACATTTTATCATATTACCAATTTTTATTGGCAGCTGATTTTCACTCAAACATGTTAGTGCAGATCAGGTTTATCAAGAACAGCAAAGTTACAGTAATGGTACGAATGTCAGTGTATTATTATGGGATGGTGCAAAAGTGTCCACTGTGTTGACTGATATGGAACTAAAACAACAAAACCCATGAATATACAAGAGAACAGCTGTAGAATAACTGTCCACTGGAGTGACAACTATGCATGAAAGGGTTAATGTCAAAGGGGTCATATTTTGCTAAACCCACTTTTATTAGTCTTTGGTACATGTATTTGTGTATTTGGACCCTAGTTCAAAAAGTTTGAATTTGAACCCTCCAGGTGCTGTAAAGCTATCTTTATATTCATTTTGGCAAAAATCAAGTGGATTTCTACAACCCGTTTCAATTCCTTCTTAATTTGTTATGTTTTATAACTAGTCTAACATTTGCGTCACAGCATTTGCACATACAGGGTGGGGAAGCAAAATTTACAATGAACATTTAGTTGTTTTTTCTCAGCAGGAACTACATCAATTGTTTTGAAACCAAACATATATTGATGTCATAATCATACCTAACACTATTATCCATACCTTTTCAGAAACTTTTGCCCATATGAGTAATCAGGAAAGCAAACGTCAAAGAGTGTGTGATTTGCTGAATGCACTCGTCACACCAAAGGAGATTTCAAAAATAGTTGGAGTGTCCATAAAGACTGTTTATAATGGAAAGAAGAGAATGACTATGAGCAAAACTATTACGAGAAAGTCTGGAAGATACTATTAAAGAAGAATGGGAGAAGTTGTCACCCGAATATTTGAGGAACATTTGCGCAAGTTTCAGGAAGTGTGTGAAGGCAGTTATTGAGAAAGAAGGAGGACACATAGAATAAAAACATTTTCTATTATGTAAATTTTCTTGTGGCAAATAAATTCTCATGACTTTCAATAAACTAATTGCTCATACACTGTCTTTCAATCCCTGCCTCAAAATATTGTAAATTTTGCTTCCCCACCCTGTATAAGGTCAAGACTTCCGACGAACATTTCTCTGAGTATGACATAATTGTCAGTAGCAGCAGTTGTAGTCCATACTGAAAATATGTCCAAACTTCGAGCCAATGGACTCTATGCACAGCCTCACTACTTCCTGAACTTCAGGTGGATCCTTTATTTCCTGTCTTTCATTATTGGACACACTGATTAATCCAGGTGTGCCTAATTAATCAGTAATTACAACAAGAAGTAGCAGACACACCTGGATTAATCAGTGTGTCCAATTATGAAAGACAGGAAATAAAGGACCCACCTGAAGTTCAGGAAGTAGTGGGCCTGTGCATAGAGTCCATTACCTAAAATGTTCAGTTGTTGGTTGTATTAATGAACATAAGTGGCTGAAAAGGACAGACCCTTGACCCAAGCAATGAGCTTCACACACACCTCTGTTACTCATTATACACCAACAGACTATAACATTATGACCACTAACAGGAAAATGTACACTAGGCAGCAAGTGAACATTTAGCCCTCGATGCAATTAGTGTCTTAATTAATGTTTTTTTTTTAGTATTTGACTACATGGTCTGTCAATTAGCCTGCTATAGCACTAATTAGTGTGTTTAGCAATGCACTACATAAGCAAAACTGACATTACTCGAATGAAACATGACTGTATGTGTTAAAGGAAGTGATATTTTGCTTTTTTAAATGGAATTATGCATTTTAAATCATTTCCCTGTGGTCTACATAAACTGTAAATGCTCTGCTTGGGTCTGAATTCTTCATTAATTCAACTCCACAGGTCCATCTTCAACCCTATTTCTGAGTAATGACACCAGAAAGGCTGTTTTGAGCGCTTGCCCTTTAAATGCAAATGGGCCACTTCACACCCCACCCCCTCCAGGTTGTTGACTGTGCTGCTCTGTCCAATTCAACCCACAACTGAACATTTTAGGGAATCAGCTCGAAGTTTGGACATATTTTCAGTATGGCAGTATGGACTACAACTGCTGCTGCTGACAAACAATTATGTCGTACTCGGAAAAATGTTCGTCAGGAGTCTTGACCTTATATGTACAAATGTTGTGATGTAACTAGTTATAAAATGTAACAATTTAACCCTTTCATGCACGAATTATGAGAACCTTAATCAAAATTTTTTCCTGAGCGTTTTTATTCCTCTTTCGACGTGAAAAAAACAGTGCGATTGAAAATTTTCTTCTGAAAAATAAATTTAAAAATAAATAAATTTAAAAAAATAATAATTTTAAAAAATAATAAAATTAAATTAAAAAAATATATTAAAAATAATAATAATAATAATAATAATAAAAAAAATTCTTATGAACCTATTTTTCACGAAGTTACAAAAATGTCCACTCAGTTGGACACCACACGTTTAATTTTTGACGCACAGAAACATGTATTTACTGATAAATTGTGTGAAAACTATGGGGAGGGCTTGTGATTCTGGGGGTTTATGCTCAGGAGAGATCTACATAATGTAACCAATTCATGTCAGAAAAGATATTTAGTGTCTTAAAACTTTAATAAAGATATGTGTAAAAAAAAACAAACAAACAAACAAACAAAAAAGCAAAAAGAACAACAAAATCCATGAATATATAAGAGAACAGCTGTAGAATAGCTGTCCACTGTAGTGACCACTATGCATGAAAGGGTTAAGTGGGAATTGAAACATGTTGTAGAAATCCACTCGATTTTTGCCAAATTGAATATAAAGATAGCTTTGCAACACCTAGCAGGTTCAAATTCAAACTTCTGGAACTATTAGGGTCCAAATACACAAATAAATGTACCAAAGACTAATAAAAGTGGGTAGGGTCGTCCTTATATGGGGTCAAATTTTTTTTTTTTTTGGAAATGTTCAACTCTCTCCCCCTAAATTTGTTAGGATGCCAATAAAAACAAACTGCAAAATTTCAGATTGTTTTGAAAATATCTGGGGGCCTCAAGGCCTTTGAATATTTCCAAAATCGTTAAACATTGCATAAATTTCACCGTTCTTACAAACGCATGCCACATTACAAAATGGAATGCAGCATTGCTTTTATTAACACCCACATTAACTACATGTGCACAACTACACAATATATCCATCAAAAGAAACAAAGAAGCCAAAAAAAGTTCATACATGTATTCGCAAAAGATCATAGAACTCAAGTCACAATCATCGCCTTGTCTTCAGTTGAGTGATCGTAACTGTTGTCACATGTATATTACAAGAATGTTACAAAATAGCAAGAAACAAATGAACAAAAATAGAGTCCTGCATTCATTACTGAGTATTGAACTGAAAGATGCATGATGATAATGTTGATTAACAACTACTGTCGCTCTGGAGCACTGAGCAGCGTGGCCTTTCTTGCATCGGAGTATTGTCTGTGCTTCATCAGACTGATATGTTTTTTCTGTCAAAGACATACCACTACTAAAACACTAAGCAGTGATTCCACACAAATTGTGCACAACAGCACCTTTTGGGGGAAACCCAAAATTAGGAGATGAGGTCAGCAAATCCAAGTAATATGGACATTTTAAGCTTTATCTAGTGATGTGCTGACTGGGTAAAACCACCACATGTGGTTACCAACAGTCAGAATACGTAATGTCTAGATCTACATGATCAAATGAACCAATTTCAGCCATAAATCATTAAACAGCATGCCAGAAGCCTGGCACACAATGCAGCATATAACATGAGAAAAATACCGAATATGGTTAACTGTGTTATATTTTAAACTTCTTGAGCAACCTCTAAATATTGGTTAATGTTCCTAAAAATTTGCCAGAATTTTTTTTTTATTTATCCTAACAAATTGGTGGGGTGAGAGCATGAACATTTGAAAGCTGAAAAATAAGGACCACCCTAAAAAGTGGGTTTAGCAAAATATGACCCCTTTAAGACTTTTTAAGACTCCGCGGGAACCCTGCCTTAAGAAAATCCCTTATCATTGAGGATAACCAAAAATCAATTGGAATGTAGGGCCTCCCTAATCCGAATGACAAATGGCATGGAATAACGAATGACCTAACCTTAACCCTAGTGGTCATTCGTTATTCCATGCCATTTGTCATTCGGATTAGGGAAGCCCAGAATGTAGAGCAATGGAAAAAGGGGTCAGGTAGTGTGATGAGTCCAGATTGACCTAATTCCAGAGTGATGGGCACATCAGAGTGAAAAGAAAGGCCAGTGAGGTGATTACCCATCATGCCTGCTGCCTACAGTACAAGCCTATGGGGGCAGTGTTCCAATCTGGGGTTGGTTCAGTTGGTCAGGTCTAGGATCAGCAACGTTACGTGTTTATAAAATGAAGTGAGCTGAACCTGAATGAACTGAACGATCCTGTTTCTACGTCTGTGGATTCTTTCATCGCTGATGACTCACACATATTCAGAGATGACAACACCAGGATTCATCAGGCTTACGTTATGAAAGAGTGGTTCAGGGAGAAGGATGCCTCATTTTCACGCATGGATTAACTGCCATGTGTGAAATAAATGAGAATCTACGAGATGTGATGGTGACTTTACACTGGGATCTGACTGTCATCATCAATACAAGACCTGGGTGAAAACGTAACACAACTATGGACGGAAATAATGTTGGGAGATTGCTGAAACTTGTTATAACAATACCATGGTGGACGTATGCCATCATCAAATCTGAAGCAGTCCAACAAAATATGAGAGTGCCATTTTTTTTTTTTTTTTTCATCTGTACAGTGTATAGCAAACTACATTTATACTACATATGTAGTATGTAAATACATGATTTATTTGATCTGAAATGATATGATATGAATATTTAGTTTGTTTAACCCTTTCATGCATAAATTAGTGTTTTTATTCCTCTTTAGGCATGAAAAAACAGTGCGATTGAATTTTTTTTATTGAACTTATTTTTTATGAAGGTAGATTTGTTTCTTTATCACTCTAACCATAAAATAATATTTTCAATCAAAAAAAAATTTGCAAAAAAAACCTTTTCAATCAAAAAAAAAAAAAAAAAAAGAGCTGAATGCAAAAAAAAAAAAAAAAAAAAAAAAAAAAATTTAAGATCCAAAAAAATTGCATTTGAACACTTTTTTCTTTGATTGAGTAAGTTTTTTTTTCTTGAAGTGAATTTTTTTTTTTTTTTTTTTTTTTTTTTGATTGAAAGTATTTGTTTTTGGTTTGTACATGTAGCATAGTAAATGTACTGTGATTCATTCCACTACTAAAAAACAAAGTCAAATAAAGCAAGTTTGGGTGATTTAACTGGTAAAATATTCAATAAAATTATCAGAAATATAATTAAAAGTAACAAAATAAGATGAATGCAAAAAATCTTTAAAATCCAAAAACTTGCATTTGAACACTTTTTTTCTTTGATTGAGTAAGGTTTTTTTTTCTTGAAGTGAATTTTTTTTTTTATTGACATTTTTTTTTTAATACTTATTTTTTTTGTTTAAAGCAATAAAGAAACAAATCTACCTTCATAATTTTTCATGGAGTTCCAAAAATGTCCACTCCGCTGGACACCGTATGTTTAATTTTTGAAGCAAAGAATGCAAATATCAGAAAGTGATATACTGTGTGAAAACTATCAAATCAAAACATTTTTAACACAGCTAATCTGATGTTTTCTCACATTTTATCATATTCTCAATTTTTATTAGCAATTGATTTACACTCAAACATGTTACCGCAGATCAGGTTTATCAAGAACAGCAAAGTTACAGTAATGGCACGAATGTCAGTGTATTATTATGGGATGGTGCAAAAGTGTCCACTGTGTTGACTGATATAGAACTAAAACAACAAAACCCATGAATATACTAGAGAACAGATGTAGAATAACTGTCCACTGGAGTGACCTCTATGGGTTAATTTAGATACATGTATTGCATTTGTGAAAGGGTGAATTTGTATTGAATCTGTTCTATATTTAGGCATGGCAATTTGTGCTTTATAAATGATTTAATTTCATTTTTAGTATTATTGGAAAAAGCCCTGGGGATCAAACAGGGTTTTAAACTTAGGTCTAACTATCTCACACAGGCGCTGCTTCCTCTCCATCCTCCTCCTCTACCCATGTTTCACTCTCTCCTTCTTAGATTGTCTCTTCCCCTCATCATCATTTCATTTTCTCACCGTCATAAACCACTTTGTCAGACATTTTCCCATTTCCACTGTCACGTCTCTGTCATACGTCTGCCCCTCACTCTCGCTCTTTCCCCGTTTATCTGCATTTCCTCTCTGTCTTTTCAGTTCCTTTTAAAATGCTCTACTAGGATATTGATTGGCCGTAATTTGATTTCTTCCCCCCTCTATCTTCCATTATAGTAAATAGCCTTTTTTTGCCTACAGCTTTAATTATGTATTGTTCAGATGAATGAAATGTATAAAAAGGAAAAATGGACAGGATGCATTTGAGACTCATAATCTAACATTTGATAGTTGATTCAGTTTATTGATGGCGCTCCACACTGAATGTGTCTGTCCATGTGCATATGCATAATATGGCCTCAGGTAGCAGCACACACTCACATACACACACTCACACACACACACACACACACACACACACACACACACACACACACACACACACTCACACACACACACACACACACACTCACACACACACACACTCACACACACATATACACACCTACATACACACACACACACACACACAGTGGCTTAAGGTCACAGCCTGCCTCTATTGTATCCAGTGTTGCTGTGCAGAAGCTCATTTTGCCCTTTAGCTGATTGCTATCTTCTCATTTGGTTCATTTAACATGTAATAAAAGGCTTTCTGAGATGAACAGCTTAAAACCGCGCACACACTAACACACACTCATGCACACGATAGGGACCGGACAAAAACCAGAGGATCTCGCTGTTTGCCAGAAGTCAGTACTAAGCAGTTTGCTATGGTAACCATTCTCATTGAGGCCCCAGCAATGGCCCCTACGGGACCTAGGAGCTTATGTTGAACACACACATACACACATTTATACACACAAAGCTTAAGGACCCACATCTGGGCGTCGGCTATCATCTACGACTAAACTGCAGATAATAAAAGGTTTCACCAGTGTACGTTTCATCAAAAAGATGAGTCGTTCTTTAGAAAATGGGACAGAGGTTTTCTATTTCAGGCTCACTTCAAGAGAAAGACTTAAAAAGATGAAGTTGTACGATAGAACACAGCTTTGAATATCTAGTCAGATCCAGAATAAGTCCTTTTTATTTCTCTCAGGAACCCGCCAGAACACCTAAGAGCCCCAGATATGAGGTGGATACCAGCAGGGAGACATTTTAATGGATTAATATTCAGTGGCCCAATTAGCCTGTGCACTGCAGTAATTATCACCGCTGCATAGACATTCATGTGCTGAAAATCGGGACATCCCACTGCGCAGTTCTGACAACCCAAAGGATTGTGGGACTTATTTTTAAGCTGGACGAGGTCAAATGCTTCTGATTCGTTCTCTCTGCACATTAATTAGCTGCAATTCGCTTGCGTAAAGAATGTGATGTGACAGAGAGTGGTCTGATATCTAATTCCTCCGATCTAACCTCCAGGGATGAGGGGGAAGGGGGAGAAGGGGGGGGGCACATTGTTAGAAAGCAAAACACAGTTTGTTTCGAACATGTGATTATCATAATCAGCTTATGTTCGTGCTCTGGGTGTCAATTAAGGGGGTTTTCCTGTCGAGTTGTGCCGTCTCATTATTTGACCTGGACTGATGGGATAGAGTGCAGTGAACGTCTCTGAGTAAAGGGAACAAAGAAGTGATTCATTCTGTAAACTGTGCAACTCAATAGGACGCTGAGTCGCTCTGAATCATCTAATAGAATCTTGGATTTGTACAGCTATGATGATCAATAACTATTGAGAGAAGTGGCACAAAATGTCATCTAATTCAGTGGGTCCATTATAGCAAAAGTTGTACAGACTTTCATCCTCCTTGTCTTTTAGCCTCTGTTTGCAAGTTTTTCTGTTAACAACCCTACATCAAATATTATATTTTTAGAAATAGGCCTATTTTACACTTTCATAAGATTCAGTGTGTGATATTTGGTTACATCTAGCAGTGAAGATGCAGATTGCAACCAACTGAATATCCCTCTCACCAACAAAAAACACAGAAAGTTCTTCATGTTTTGTTTGTCCAGGATTTAAGACAGAAATAACAGCTGATGAACCTTAAAGGAGTGATTATTTAGCTTTTTTTTTTTTTTTTTTTTTTTAATGGAATTATGCATTTTAAAACATTTCCCTGTGGTCTACATAAACTGTAAATGCAATGCTTGGGTCTGAATTCTTCATTAACTTAACTCCACAGGTCCATCTTCAACCCTATTTCTTTCACCAGGGAACGGCGGAGGTTATGTTTTCACTGAGGTTTGTTTGTTTGTCTGTTAGCAAGATAACTCAAAAAGTTATGGACGGATTGTGATGAAATTTTCAGGAAATGTTGATACTGGCACAAGGAACAAATGATTAAATTTTAGTGGTGAACCTTTCATTTACCTCTTGTTTGTTTGTGTGGCAATGAGCTTCACATACACCTTGGTTACTCAATATACACCAGGGGTCTCAAACATGTGGCCTAGGGGCCAAATGTGGCCCGCCAAAGGTTCCAGTCCGGCCAGTGGGATGAATTTGCAAAGTGCAACAATTCCACAGTTAAGGCTGTCAAAGTCATTTTAGTTTATTCCACATACAGATCAATATGATCGCAAGTAAACTAATAGCATAATAACCTACAAAAATAATGACTCCATATTTTCTTCTTGGTTTGATATGAAAAAAATATTACATTATGCCTATAAATAATGATAACTTCAAAGTGCAAAAAATAACATTAATTCACGAAAATATTTACATTTACAAACTGTCCTGTAACAGTAAAATGTGAATAAGATGAACAAATATGAACATCCTGAAATGTCTAAAGAAAATTAAGCACGATTTTAACAATTTCCTCCTTGTTATTAAGTGTTTAGTGTCTTTGCAGATCCAATCGTGTAGAAATGATAAGTTGAGGCATAATATTGTACAAATTGCACTTATTTTTCTGAGAAATTTCAGTTTTTTTTTCAGGTTATTCACATCTTTTTTTGTTTGGATAGTTTATAAAAGTAAGTATTTTCATAATTTAATGTTTTTTTTTTACAGTACAACAAAGAGAAAAATTTGGAGTTGTCATTATTTGTAGGTTATTATGCTATTATTTTACTGGTCCAGCCCATGTGAGATCAAATTGGGCTGAATATGGCCCCTGAAAGAAAATGAGTTTGAGACCCCTGATATACACCAATAGACTATAACATTATGACCACTGACAGGAAAAGTACATTAGGCAGCAAATGAACATTTAGCTCTCGATGTTGATGCACATCTAAGTAAATTTGACAAGGGGAAAGTGTGATGTCCAAATCACTAAGTCAGAGCATCTCCAGATCTTGTTGGACATTCCCGATGAAAAGCGGTTAAAACCAACCAAAAGTCTAAAAAGCAACAACTGGATCTCAACCAATTGAGCATCTATGGGATCCTAACATTATTCCCACCTGTCTAATATTGTGTGGGTCCCCCTATTTCCGCAAAAACACCTCTGACCTGAAGACTGCTTCATATGAGAAAATGCTGGAAAAGATGGCTGAAGGTTGAAAACTGACAGAGGACTAGAACACGTTCTAATATCATAAACTGACCCCAATGTGGACCTGTCAGTTACAGGTGCCACACATTTTTTCACAAATGTACTTTTTCTTATGAATGTCACAACATGCTCTGAGGTGGGTCAGTATAGTCCAGGATAGAGATTGTAGAGTAGAATAGAGGGAACGCCGTGCACACACTGTAAACCCACCAAGGCGGGACTGAGTGATGGAAGGGAAATGTCTGCGTGAGTCAAAGCAAACATGACAGGCCAGAGTCAGAGAGCCAGCGACGAGACGGGCTGACTGGCCTTTGGCATCTCGCACACTTTAATTAAAATAGATTGGAGAGAGAGAGAGAGAGAGAGAGAGAGAGAGAGAGAGCGAGGGGAGGGGATTGTTACCATAGAAACAGAGTTTGGGTAGATTGTGATCTTGAGTCATCTTAAAGGAGGAGAGGTCTGTACTGTATTTCACACATTCCTCTACTGTAGTGTTAGCGTGTTCTTTTGTTGGCAGCTCCAAGAAAAAGTCCAGATACTTGTAGTTCTCATTTTTATAAATTTATTGTTGACTTGATCTGATCACAAACAAAATATAATTCAGCTGAGGATCCACCCCCCTAGTGGGGAAATGGACCCAGAACATTGCAATGCACATCACTTTTATAATCCGTGTAAACCGATCTTCAAACTATAGGCTGACCCCCTTGTGCTATATGTGGGTTGGATCACAGAAAATGGACTGGTGTCATCTGACTCTAAAGTCAAGCAGATGTAATTCCTCAACTCAATGCAAAACCCCCTATTTAGTGTTTACCTCTTAATCCCTAGTTGTTTACGATCGTCTGTGAGTATGTCTATTTAACCCTCTGGTATCCGGGTGCATCTTTTAGGCACACTTTGCACTTCGTGTTAAAAAACTTCATACTATTTTTCACAATTTAAATAAGGTTAGAATTCTAAAGTTGTTCATTTTTGCATGATCTTTAAAATTCTGGCCACCAACTAAAATTTGCACATTGTAAACAAAAGAAAATAACAAGACTAGCATCTGTCTCCCAAGTGTGCCTAAAACGCACTATTTCTTCCATTTGATATGTATGATTAGGGCTGACCTTGATTTACAAAAATAAAATCAAATTAGAGCAGAAAAATAAATCAATATATAATATTTAATAGTTTGATTTATAGGTGTGCATTTTACACACACTTGGTGACAGATGCTAGTATTTTTAAACATTTGACCTAGCACCAAAAATAATAACGCAAATTAACCATGCAAATTAATCACTGACATATGCCAGGCTGCAAAAATCAAATATGTGATCCACTTTTTATGTAGTATATTGAAAAAAAATATTTTTGTGTGTTTTTGTATCCCAGAAAAAAAAAGGTTTGTTTACAATACAAACATGGGATTTAAAGGGTTAAAAAATGAGACAGTTATTGAGTATTTGGTATTTTTATTTATGGCTCAAGTTGATGAAATAGAAAAAAGTGTAAAAGACTTAAAAACAAACTGTATGAAAATTTTTTTGACATTATTCCACAAGTGTGCCAAAAAGGTACACTTGGTGCTTAGTAAGAGCCTGGCTGAACGGGATACCGGAGGGTTAAAAGTGTGCCTAAGGTAAAGTCCTGTGATCATAAATGTATCAGTTTAGTATGTGACCAAGATGTGACCTATCCTAAGAAATTTAAGACTGACCAGTGAAACAAAGAAAATCTAGTGACACAAAAGAATCCTGACCAATACTGACTAGCATGTGATTAAATTTAAGATTATCTAAATTAAAATAATATTTCAGTAGGACAGTAGATCTCCTACATGTTCATGTTTAGACTTCTCATTATTACTAAAACAGACACAAATAACATGTTTTTCTTTCTTTTTTATTCTTCTTCATCATTTTTGATGCTATATTTATTATAATATCTGGGTGCTGACCAACCCCCACTGGTATTTGATTATTATTCTTAAAGCCTGAGTGTGATTTTTAGTTACATCAGGTGGTGAAGTTGTAGATTGCAACCAATGAAGAACCTCGATTATTACCTACAGTAGTCAAAAACAAAATGCCAAAAACAAAACAAAAGTTTCTCAGAAGAGCCAGTGTTTATTTATCTGTATATTAACTGGTTCATGCTCAAAAGAGATCAGATGCTAATAGACATTAACACACTGGAAATAAAGTAGAGGAGGAAGCTCATTTGGTGCAACTGTAGAAACATTCTGTACAAACATTTTGTAATTAGATCCAACCTTAATCTTCTTAAATTAAAGAATGAATTACATTTTTTAGGAATCAAATGTGGCCATAGAGCTAAAAAAAAAAAAACAAAAAAAAAAAACCTTTGTACATTTCAGATGTAGTGAAAAATGTTATAGTTTTTGGACAAAGTTGTGGCTAAATGGCTCAATAGCGCCTCCTTTAGAAAATTACAGGAAAAAATTAAGCCTGTGCAAAAGTGAAGCACCAAACTTAGTCCGCCATGTGGCCCAGTGCTACCTCTTTTCTGTGCTTAACTTTTTTTGTGTGTATGTGGATATGCATATTCAGTTGTGTGAATGCTCTTCTGCAATTGGTGCCAGCCCCTGCTTTAAACCCCATCTTCTTTCTGACTGATTGGCTCATTCACCAGGCCTGTGGACCAATCAGGTCTCAGCAGTTGCCGCCATACAAAAACGTTGTTGCATTTGTGCCAGTGACTTTTATAGAGCAGTATAGCACTGTTTAGGGGCAAATTATTTAATGCTTCTAGTGATAATGTTGCTCTTTGTTTTTAACTAAGACCGACTGTTCTGGAATCTAACCCAGGACCTTTCTTTGAGGCGACTGTACTAACAACTGCATCACAATGTGACCCCTTTGATATGTTACTTTATTTATATGAATAGCATCTCTTGGCCTTGTTGTTGTCCACTATCCATCTGTATCTATTGGTCTTTTGTAATCTCTTGATTTGCATATTTATTTTGTACATTAATCCACTTATTAAAACATTCAACTCTTGCTTTAACCTCAGTCCATTAGGTTTTACTATAAGTTCTTCCCCTGTCTACCCTTGTGAGCTGGGGTTGGAAAACAGATCCAGATGTAGCCCAATATTATACCCAAGGGGAAGTCAATTTTGCTCAATTTTGTTTTGACCAATATTTTTGCCTCATTTTGTGCCATTTTCAGCCACTGTATAGACCAGTGTTTTTCAACCTTGGGGTCAGGAGCCCACGTGGGGTCACCTTGAATTCCAATGAGGTCGCCTGAAATTTCTAGTAATTGATAAAAATTAAAAACAAACATTCAAATAAAAAATTATATGGTTAGTTGAGAGACAATCACAATCCATAAATGACTGTGAAGCTGAAACTGAAGCACTGTGGTACTGTTTATCTTTCAAACGTTCATTGTGGTCAGTTTCAGATGCTGCAGCTCTTTCATAATTCATAGTTTGAGTTCTTGTTTGTTCAGTATTAATTGTCAGCCTTGTAAATCCAAGCTGGACTGACTGTACATATCCTGACCAAGGAAAATTAAAATTCTCACTTTGTGCAGTAATCTACACCTGGCTTTTCTGCCTCTGTCCATAATAATAAACATCATATAGACTAAATGTCGTCTAAAATTAACATTTATTTGTAACATAGTATAGCAAACTATTACATGATCAAAAACAAATTAATTTTAGCAAAAAAACTCTCCGTTTTGAATGTCTGAGGTCACCACAAATTTGTGATGTTAAAATGGAGTCACGAGCCAAAAAAGGAACCACTGGTATAGACCATAGTGCATCTACCTGAGTGACTGTATATGTTGTTTTTGTCATTTAGAAGCTTTTGCAGTGAAAAGTCTTCAAAATCATGGCTTTTTCTCAGGTGTTGTTTGCTGTGCTGGTGCACCAAATTACAACATTTGATCAGAAATGACCTACCTAGATATATCAAATGTGGAAAGCACATCTATCAGATCCAATCATTAAAAATAATCATCTGAGTCATATTCCATGACCATTTTGTTCAAAATAAAATACCTCTTACCTAATTTTTTGGCCACTTCCAGTCATTGTCTTGTTGGTACAGGATGTAATATTAATGTCCTTTGTGAAGTCCTTAAAAAAGACCCCTTAAGACAGATCTATAAGCTCTCAGTAATCCCCCTTGGCTGTGCTCTGTGTTATTATTTTATTGGATCAAATTATTATTACATGCATGAGGATATTCATGGTTACATGTCACTGATTTTCTGGTTGTTTTTCTTTTCATAGCTCTGTGGATGTATGTTGTATACACATGTATGACCACAGACACCAAATTTAAAGCGTATCTCGTACCTCAGCAGCTGATCCACGCCGCGGTGATGTTTGGAGGCCATTCAGCCCCCTGTTGAGCCATGGAGGGAGGCTGGAAACAGTTCATCACTCACACAGGAGGGGGGTGATTACTTGGCTACTGTATTCTGGGTCCTGGATCTAAATATAGCAGCGCTGGCTGTGGGGCTGGGGAAGGGCTGGACTGTCGGGGGGATGGTGATGAAGGCATGTGGTCATCATTGATTTAGCAGTCAGCGTAGGACAGCTTTTCAACATTTATGCAGACACGTTGCACTGCACTTACATACAGCTACTTACATTAACTTGATGAGTGGAACATGCTCTTCTGATGCTCGCTGAGAAACTTCACCTAGCATTTTTAGTCCTGACTTCCATCCAGCTGCAAGTGTTTATTTGTTTCACTTTTCCACTGCTAAATCAAGGTTATTGTTCGTGAAAATTAAGGAGATAACTAAGAGTGAGATGAACACAATAATAATCATTTTAAAAATGCACAAATGGCAATTTCTTTGGTTGTGAACACAAGCTACCATCAAATCTCACACTAAGGCCATGTCCATATGAAGACAGTTTTGGTCGTATCTGCAAAAGTTTTGTACCAGATAGGCCTTTCATCCACACGAAACCGGCGTTTTCAGTCACTGAAACTTTTTGAAATTGGCTTCCAGAGTGCATAAATTTTAAAAACGCTGGTTTCGCATCTTTGTCTGTATGATCAAACCACAACTTTTCTAAAACGATGATGTCATAGCCCCTTCTCTCTAACCTTTCACCCCAGAAGCAAGACGCCACTTCGTAGCAATAACAACGGTGGACTACAGAGTAGTGCTATTGAGCTATTGAGCTTATTGGAAATATTGAATCAAAATCTTCATCTACTCTTTCATTACAATGAGCAACCAACAACCATAGCTAACAATATTCACTACATGCTCTTGGATCTACTGCAGAGAGGGGAAACCAGGAGGAAATATCGGATCAGACCCAGTAGAACCAAATAAGTTTTATGTGCATGCGCCATGTCTTTTGTTTTTTCCAAGAGTATTACAACGCCACATACAGGCCTGGCATTTGTACTACATCATTTTCAGTGGTTTTGTGTGGACGCAGATATTTCCTGAAAGGACTCCATGTTTATGGAGCACTTTTTTGAAAATGACAAAGAAAAAGATCAGATAGAAAAAGATGCAGTTTTGTGTGGATATTGTCTACGTCTCACAAGTTTGGAGTGTGGACATGAGATGTAGCAGTAAATCTGGCTGAGTAGGAGATCTGTTAAGAGAGAAAACACTATATGGACAAATATATTGGGACAGATCACATCTATAGCTTGTAGAACTTACCAGTCCTATTGATTTGACATATTACCCTGATTAAAATGTTCATGTCAGTTCATTCATTCATCTTCTGAAACCAATTTATCCTCACTTGGGTCGCGGGGGGTGCTGGATCCCAGTTATCCCAGTTACCTAGGGGAAGGTGAAGGCGAGGTACACCCTGGACACCAGTTCATTGCAGGGCTGACATATAGAGACGAACAATCAATCACTCACATTCACACCTATGGGCAATTTAGATTAACCAATTAACCTATCAGTGCATGTCTTTGGATGGTGGGAGGAAGCCGGAGTACCCAGAGAGAACCCACACAGACATGAGAAGAACATGCAAACTCCACACAGAAAGGTCCCCGGTTGGGTTCATGTCAGTTGTTGTTAATTATCATGATGAATGTTAAATCAATATTTATTGGAAGTTTACAGGATGATTTTCTCTCTCTCTCTCTCTCTCTCTCTCTCTCTCTCTCTCTCTCTCTCTCAGTGAGTTGAAGAAACCAGATGGTTACTAGTGTTTGAAAATAATTATTTATAATCAGAATATGACAAATATTTCATAAATCTAGACATTTAAAACTATTATTATGATTTAAAAAATTCAATGTTACATAAAACTAAGTTTTAATAGAAATATAAAATTTTATTAGGATATTTGTCATTGTGTTTGTAAACCAGCAATGAAACAACTGAATTCAGTGTGTCCCAATACTTTTGTCCATTTACTGTATGGTCTGTGTAAAGGCTTTGGAGCTGGTAAAGTGAATCGGATTACAGTATATGCAACCACATACTCTAGGGTTAAATATTTTTTTGTAAAGACCTAAATCAGTCATTTCTGTCATGTAATATTCCTGACTTAATAGATATTTTCTAATTGTTCACAATGGATGTTTAATAGTAGTCATGTCATCGTCTTTATTTACTTATTTATTCATTTATTTTTAATTTCTCAGGATTATGACATGACCAAAAAAAAAGTTTTGCTCGGTGGGATTATGCAGAGATGTTGTGATTTCAGAGGAAGAACACAGGACTTTTTAAATAAATCTTTAAATGTAAAATGTAGGCCATTCAATATTGAAAATGAAACACTGATATAAATATGTTTGAATATATTTGTATGACTTAATTGTGAGGAAATGCACCAATACTACAGAAAAAACAAAAGAAACCTACAAAGAGGAAAATATTTACGGTGACTCTATAGGTTTTTTGTTTTTAAATCCATGTTTCCACCTCTAATCCGAGGCATTCAGTCCACCTGTCCTTCAGTCAGCTTCTACCAAACCTCATTCATTTTCCAACAGCTCAACCTGAAACCTTTATATCTCTGTTCTGAACCACATGGGGGCTGTGCTTTTGCCTCATAAACCCGCTGCCATGATGCATTAATTTACTTGTCATTTGGATCTGTAGTGGAAGGTTTAAAAGGCTTCAGGTTTTCCCCATAGGAAAAAAAAAAAAAAAAAAAAAGGAAAATATTCTTTGCTAGAGCTCAGATATTGATTTTTAGACAGGCCTTTCTCAGAGGGGAAAACCAGTACAAAACCCAAACTAACCCTTTCACAGCCACACATGGTTCTGCATAAGAATCTCTGTTATTCGGATGAACCTGAACTCCTCCTGTCTCACATCCACACCTGGACGTTCAGACACTGTTCCCCACACTCTGTCTGTTTTTGACTCTGTTGTGGTGGGTGGAATTAAGAGTCAGAACCAGGCTAAGATTGCATTTTAATTTATGTGATGAAAAGGAAATCATTCACAGTGACTTTTAAAGTGTCATT
Source organism: Sphaeramia orbicularis (assembly GCF_902148855.1). Taxonomy (NCBI): domain Eukaryota; kingdom Metazoa; phylum Chordata; class Actinopteri; order Kurtiformes; family Apogonidae; genus Sphaeramia; species Sphaeramia orbicularis. Next base: position 28,970,802 of record NC_043967.1, read on the forward strand.
ACTAGGTAGAAGTGACTGAATGAAGAAGTAAATTAACTCAGAAACTTTGTCATTAGTAACAGGATGCACAGAATGTCAGCTTTGGTGAGTCATGTTCTGCAATTATCCTGCTCTAACGTGTCTGTCTCCTGTGGCACTAGTTTTACTCCTTCTTTTTCTGTATTTTATTGTGTTGTGATGTTATGATGGTGCTATAATATCGGTCCTACTAAATGTACTCCAATACTGCAGTTCTCTGACTTTATTTGATGTTTGATTTTTCAGGTTGTTCAACAGAACTATGCATCACCTCCCACTGTTCTGTTTTTAAATCCATTAACAGGAGTTTTTCTTTCCCACTGTTGTCAAATGATTGTATAATATTGTAAATCTTGACCTTTTTATATTAAAGCTGTGATATGTTGTAGTGATATTCCAAACTATCAACAGCAGGGGGTGCATTGCTACCAGATGACACAATGGGCAACGTAAAAACTACTAACAATTTAAGGCTATGTATGCACAGACTGAATCACTCTGACTAAAGTTTGAAGCTCAACATTTAAAGCTGCACACATCTGTTTTATGGTGTTACCTAGTTTCCGCCTTCAAATAAAAACTCATAGGTTATTTTGTCAAAATAACACCGTTTCTTATAAGCTTGGCATGCTGCATCAGCTGATAGTTTACATTATAGCTTTGCTCTGCTTTTAGACAGAAAACAGTCACAGTAAAACCACTAATCACCTGTTGTCTGTACACAGGGCCGTTTCAAGATATCTGGGGGCCCTAGGCAAGAAAGTAAAGTGAGGCCCCTAATACGCGAAGATGTGGTGGTCGAATCACCGAAGAAGAAAAATAAAATCCAGATTTTTTCTGGTGCATTTAATGAGTAATGAATTACTCTGTATTGCGCTACACAGAGTATCCACTAGTGTGTAGTAAAGGACACAGTGTCTTCAATTAGGCATTGTTGATGGGAATGACACAATTTAGTTATATTAATGTTTATTATTATTCTACTACTATCAGTACTACTAGGCTTAGTACAACTGATGATAAAAGGATAAACATATACAATTATTTAAATTATTATTATTATTATTATTATTATTATTATGCCTATTTATTATATAATAATATGCAATTAGTACTGATTGTGATATATTTAATAACGATAAGATTTTTTTTCCTAGACTGTGATGTAACTAATTCCATGTAGCCTGATAAATACCTTCAGCTTGTGAGGAGGTGGCACTGTCACTATCAATTGGCGCTGACAGAAATTTAAGCACAGCACCTAAAAAAGAAAAAAAAAAAGAAAAAAAAAGGCATTTGGTGAGAAGGCTTACTTTTGTCCTTATTCTAGAAGTATATTATTAAAGTGTGGAGGATTTGATAGTAACTTTGCAGGAGAAGAACTTCACTTCCCATAATGCACCAAAATGTAACGTCAGACCTCATCGGCAAAACTACCGGAGCACATGGTGCAAAGTGTTGTGATGTGTTGATGGGCAAATGTGGGAAATATAGATAATTACAGAGTTTAAAATGTAGGGTTGTGATTACATGGTTCACAGACACCGCCATTCTTCTTTTTTTTTTTTTTTTTGGATGTTGTATTTGAATATTCTGAATATTTGACGATTTTGAAAAGTCTTGTAATTTCCTAATTATTGTAATTGTTCCTGAACGCCTCATGTATTGTTTCCGTGTGCCTCCTTGAACGTGAACAGAACTCAGTTCCGCAGTGAGGGCAAAGAGCTGATGTGAGGGACTGAACTAATGTTGGACTGAAAATCCAAACTTTTACTGCAGTCCTACTCTAGTCCTCTTCTGTGCCTAAACCAGCTGACACACAAGGAACAGACGTATGGATGAGACGGACAAACGCAATGGAAAAGGGACATTTTTCTCCCAATGGGATGGACAGATCACCAACGGAAATTGCTAGCTAACCGAAAATGTCCATTGAACTGGATGGATTATTTGTCCAAACTGGATGGGATTCATAGGACCAGACGATTTTGTTTGGAGTAAAGTTGTGTGGGTGACCGCAGCAGGAGCAGACAACCGTCCAGAGTAAGTGAAAACACTTCAGTAGGCTTAGCTTTGGCTTTTCAGGACTAAATACTGTTAATGCTGTCGTACTTCGGTCCTCCACATCCAAATTATTTCACTCCAAAGAAGTTTTGGAACGCTGTACAACAGTAGAAAAGGCCGATGGAGAAGTTGTGTTTATTCTCTCCTTAAATTCTTCAACAGAACACAGTTGTGTTGTGTGTATATGATTAGCTCTTGAACTGAACCCCCCCCTCTCATGCTAACATCTATCTGTGTGTTTCGTCACTGATGTGAGGGCTTTTGTTCGCACACTTTCAAACATATCACACAGTTGTAGCCTATTTGGAGAAAACAATGGTTTACTTCATACTTACCGCTGTGTCGTTTGCGTTTTTCCTCTTTTTCTTTCTTTCTTGTCTTTTTGCAAACCCTGAAGGGTAGGAGCGCTTCATCATTGCTGTTCTTTTAAAATGGCCGCCGCCGTGCTCAGTGTGGACAGACCGTTAGTTCCACTGACAGCAAGTGGGGGGTGTGATGGGGGGTGCGCAAGGCCGGAGGTCACTTCTACATGACCCTCATAGTGTTTGTCATTGCATAGGGGGAATCCCTCTAGTTTGGGGGACCCCAGTCACAAAACAGTACAGGAGAGGGTTAGCGCTGCCTCACTGTGGTGGTTTGTTTACAATGGATGGTTTTTAATAAGTTGTACAGATAAATGACCATGCGGCCATCGGGGGCCCTCTTCAGCGAGGGGGCCCTAGGCAGCTGCCTGCCTTGCCTACGTCATCCCGGCAGCTCTGTCTGTACAGTTTACGAGTTATTAAATTCACCCATGTAGAAGAAATGCTGCAACTTCATCATCAAACTCCATTCTTTTCATTTAGAGCTGTGTCCAGTGGTGAAAACAAAAACAGTGTTTCTAGTTTTCATTACTTTGTCACTTTTTTTTGAATATTAAAGTTGTTTCTTAGTGGTTCGCATCCCATCTCGCCACTTTTGACATTTTGGTCAAAGGCCCCATGGTGTTAGTTTTCTTCACTATGGAAGACCAGCACAGTGACTCACTACTCCCTCTAGTGGTCACACAAATCCATTGGATCGACAGTGTGAATAGTCATATCTCTACAAACCACTACATTGTCTTTACCATAACTTCAGAGCTCTTTATTGCAGACACTGATAATTTTATCTTATATTTAAATATTTTAAAGTAAAAACACTATATATAACTCCTAAATATGTGTTTTTATTTGCTCCAGTTTGGCTCAACTGGATCTTATAATTTTTTGCTTTATTTATATAATCCCCATGTTGTATACTTCTAGGACAAGCTTCTAGCGCAGTGGTTATCAACCTTTTTTGAACAAACACCCCTTCATCATGAGCCTCCTGCTGCCCCCCCCCCCCCCCCCCCCCCCAAAAAAATAAAAATAAAAATTGCGACTGGGGGGAGGGCGGTGTAGCACTCCGTAGGTAACGGCCCCCTTACCTCATCATTGTTGTCTTTGTTGCATCCAGTGGGTGTGAGGTAGGTCTAAGGGAGCTTATATACGTAGAATAAGTAGTGCCCCCCTCACAACCGGGGGGGGGCATTCGTTGCCTCTAAAGACAGAGGTGGGGGGGTTGTAGCTTAGCATGGAACTTTGCCATTGACATAACATGCTGCTTGATATTGATACTTACATAGACTAACGCCCCCCATTTCAGTCTCAGAACCCCCCCTCTCAGCTTTCTCATTCCAAATGCCCCCCGATGGTGTCCCAACACCCCCAGCGGGAGGTACCGCCCCATTGAGAAACACTGTTCTACAGTTATGAATAGGGCATGATAGTTAATTCACAGACTTTAGAGCCTACATTTACCATTACAGCAGTGTTCATGTTATTTATGTAGCACCCTTCCAAACTTCCAAAAGGACTTCAAAGCAAAGTGTGCAAACTAAAGTTCTATTTGCACTAGTATTACATAAGGACATCCAGTTATTTGGAAATGAATTCAGCATGTTTGTCTTCACATGGGAGAAGTGAAGTCTGTTTTTTGCTCTAATTTACTGACATTTTTCCTTTCTTCTGACGTCAAGGCTTGATAGAAAAATATTCCTTGCTCTAAGCTGTCATGTATGTCATCATCCTTTGGGATGTCGCTTTTCTGAAGGAAATATTCATTCAATGAATGTGCTATGTTATGATCAGAGCTTCCTGAAAATGCCCCCAAAGTTGCACTCCATAGTTCTCGAATTAGGAAATACATTAAAGAAATGCACAGCAGAAACGAATAATGGTACAAATCCCACCAAATCACAGACATGCTGTCCAATGGCCCAGTATCATTATGGGATCACAAAGTAGTTTTTACTCTACAAATTACAGCCATGTCAGATTCACACAATATTAAGATCACAGATGACCACAGATAGTACTAGTCCCATGCAAATTAGGTTAAATAAATAAATAACACATTGTAAAATAAGCATAGAGAGCAAAATACATTTAAAAAAATCATAAAAATAAATATAATCTTATAATTTGGAGCACTAACTGATACATTTTTCTGTATATCTCATTTAATACAATGGATTATCTAACCCCTAAACAATCTACCAAATGACTGATTGGTGCAAACACTAAATATGACTATTTGAAGTCACAGTGTCCACATGTATTCTAGACAGATGATTTTTTCCAAATTGGTCAGAACAGCTCCCTCAGTGGCTGTGATGAGCAGTAACAGTGCAGTGACACAAGGTTTGTGATGCAGTTAAGAGCAGTTTTTTTCTCTGTGTGAAGGGCCATTGACAGAATTGTTCCCACAGGCAGTGGGCTGAGTGTGGTCTCCACTGTGCTGTGGTGTAATCTCTAGCTATAACCACAGCCTGGAGCACTAGAGCCTGAGCCATGGGCTGCTGTTGCCAGGTAGACTTCGAACGGCACATCTGGTGTGTTCTCCACTCGGACTCCCTTGTGGGGATTCTGCAAACCAACCGTGTAATGTCTCTGACTGATGCTGAAGTTGACACACAGGCCTTCTTCCAAACTGAACTTTTTTCATGCTTGACTGGCACAAAAGGACGCTCCATTTTGTTTGGTTTGGTGTGAATTTGCAGGTGGACTGTTTCACACATTTCTACCTTTTATGAATCTCACTCATCATGCCCACTCACAGCATTTGCAGTAAACCCATTTAACTCGGTCTAGACAATAACCATCACAGGTCACAGGATCTGTTTTGTTCTCTGATGTTGACATTCTTGTACATATTACACTTATGAAGTCATCATTCACTCTTCACTCAAGCCTCAGTCTGATTTATGAGCAATTTCATCAGCAGTAGGTTACAGTTTAGATGAGTCTGTATGCAAACCTTTTCTGCTGCAATCAACAAATAGTCTCTCCTTATTATTGGAGTCTACAAAATTTTACTGTGAGACATTGTTAAGTTTACTGTGTGAAAATCTGTATTCAGAGGTCTGTGCCCATCCACACAGAACGTACTGCATTTCTGAGCACATCAGGGGAAAGTGAATGCCTTTTATTCTGTGCACATCTGGCCAGTGGTGAGGATGATTAACAGTGGGAGTGAGGTATTTCTCTGTCTGCTGAATCAGAGCTTTGAGGGCAGAGAGTAGCAAAAATAAATACTGACATAAAAAGATTATATTTGTTAAATTTAACTGACTGGTGTGAAAATGCAAATGCAGTTTCCTTGTGAATTTTCATGTAACCAAGACTCAGAGAATCTAAGAATGTGTCCAGAGATTGTGGCACAGAGTTGCATGAATGCATAATAACTGAAAGCGTTTATTCATTACCCCACCCCCCAAAGAGGAGGCAAGGGGTATTGTTTTTGGTTCGGTTTGTTTGTTTGATTGTTAACACTCTAGCAGCAAAACTATTGGTTGCTTTCATACCAAATTGGGCTTATAGATTGCCAGTGACCCAAAATACATCTCATTACATTTTGGGAAAAGTAGGTCAAAGTTCATATTTTTGATGAATTTTTAAAATCTTTTTTTTCCCCCCATGAAATTTCACATGTCTGTTAGCAGCAAAACTATTGATTGAATTCATACCAAATTGGGTTTATAGATTGCTAGTGACCCAGAGTAGATGTGATTTCATTTTGGGAAAAGTAGGTCAAAGTTCACATTTTTATGAGTTTTTTTTTTTTTAATCTTTTTTTCCCTATTTACTTATAATGGGCAAAATTTCAAATGTTTGTAGCAGCAAAATAATTGGTTGAATTCATACCGAATTGGGTTTATAGATTGCCAGTAACCCAGAATAGATGTGATTACATTTTGAGAAAAGTAAATCAAAGATCAATTTTTTTTTATGAATTTTTAAATAATTTTTTCTCCCATTTACTTATCATGGGTGAAATTTCAAATGTCTATAAAAACATCAATTTTGTTTCAATTTACTCCAAACTTGGCACATATATAGAGGTAATTCATATGCTGACATCAGCACACGCATAGACGTGATGACATCAGCTGGATTGATGCCAAAATAAGCTACAATAAGTGTGAGGGGCGGGGTTTGTTGTGCCTGGCACCACTTGTTTCTTTTACTGTCATTACACACTCATTTTTTCATAATCCTCTGTGGGGTCATGAGGGGCCGGAGCCTGATCCAGCTGACATCCAGTGAAGGTGGGGTACAGTTTATCACAGGACTGACATATACTGACCAACAATCCTTCACTTCCAGGTTCATAATGAAAATATAATAAAGTTCAATTTGGAAGATTCATGCATGATCGTGTGGTTATGTGAAGACTTGGGCCAGATTTTTTGATGAAAATCTAAAAGATGATGATGTCTCAGTTCTTGTCCTTTGTTCCTCTTTGTACCATTAGCTCCACAAGTTAGCATTAGCCTAGCAAGTTGCGTCGCTCACTTGTCTCAAGGTTAACACTCTTGTCAAAATGTGGGCACTTAATTTCCAAGAAAACACCCAGAATACCAAACTTGAGGTGTCAAAATAGCAGAACAAAAAGCAACATGGAAAACAAACAAAGAAACAACAAAGAAAACATGGAAGGTTTGTCAACTTTTAATGAACATCCATCCATCCATCCAATTTCCCTCCTCGTTGGTCATACCTGAAACACCTCCCAAAATAGGCAACCAGGAAGAACCCTAACCAGACGCCTAAACCACCTCAAATGGCTCTTCTTGATGTAGAGGAGCAGAAGTTGTACCTCTCCAAAGCCGAGCTCCTCTTGGACTGTCGAACTCTTCACCTTATCTCTGAAATCCAGTCATCCTGATGATGAAACCCATTTATATTACTCTCATTCTGTCCATCATGACCTACAACCGTGACCACAGGTGAGGGTAGGAGCACAGATCAACTGGTAAATTGGAAGAGTTACTGTTCATTTTACCATATCATCTTAATCTACCTGTCAATCTCCTGACCCATCCCTCCCTCACTAACAAGATATGTTTAAACTCCCCCACTTTAGGCAGTAACTTAACCTCAATCTGGATTGGACACTTTTTTTGACTGAGAATCATGGATACACATGTGGATGTACTCATCCCAGATTCACTTCACCAGTAGCAGCAAAATGCACCAGTGAAGCCAAAGAACAACAGGACTTTATCATCAGCAAAAGCCACCAAAACTGGGACACCCTCCTTGGGACATTCCTTGGTTGCACCTTTCATTTCTATTTTATTTAACCAGGAAAAGGCTCATTGAGATTAAAAATATCTTTTTCAAGAGTGTCCTAGCCAAGACAGCAGCGGCAGCAGCAGAAGTTACACAAAATAGAAATCACAGCCATACATTAAATCTTAAAAACATTGTGTATCCACATTAAAAATATACATAAAACACAATAAAAGTCAGTTCTAAAACCACACATAAATCACTAAATTAACCACATGCATATAAAACACCATCAATAATTTAAAAGGTACTAAAAGTATGAAAACAATAATCCTTAAAAGTCTCTCAAAGCACCTAAATATATTAATTATAACTATAAAAATTGTTTTTTAATAAACAGTACAACTTTAATTCAATTTTCACCTCACAGGGCTTTACAGAAATTGTTCGATAGATGAAAAAAAAACACAATGAAAATAAACAGTCAAGGATGGATCAATATACACAGTATATAAATATTAAATTGAAATCATAGCTTACATCCTCCATGGTGTAACCAAATGGTATATGTAATGGTCAGCAAAGCTGTTTTATACAAGGAGAAAAAAAAAACAAAACTCTCCACTTAGGGACAGACCAGACTGGTGGAATGACCTATTGATTGAATGAAGAGTGCGTACTGAAAAATACATTCTTCTCTAATTCTTTCCCAGCAGTTATCCTCTACAGGACATCGACACAGCCATGCCTTTGCAGACCACTATAGAATCTACAAATGAATGATTACAACTGAGTGTGTTTGTTCACAGAAAATTATTACATACTTCACCTTTAACAGTTTTAAATTACACCTGTTTCCATTTTTCTACTTCATCAGTTTTCATCAGAGTGAATTTCTCACCAGCTCTGCCTCCCTTTTCCCAACAATTCATTTAACATTCATCCAACTTCTCCTTCCATTTCTCCACTGCCCCTTCAGATAAGACCCTTGTATTCCACTTACAAGGTATTGAGCGTCCGACAGATCGATGTTCATACAGGCGCTGGTGATTATCAAGGTGTGCTCCGGACTGTACTAAACCACCCAGGTAGGCAGAGCACCAGCGCCCCATAGATAATGGATCCAGGCCAAACACAAAGCTTCTCTCCCGCCACATGAGTGGTTCAATACTGAAGGCTCACGGCACAAGAGGCGTGGGAGGCGGTGCACTTCATCAGTGTCTCGTCCTGTTGGATTTCACACAAGGCAGCTGCAGGGTTAAACAGCAAACACTAATGGATGGCACAGTCAGTGCGTCCACATGACACTTAAAAAAATGAATTAGTATTCTCCACATACTGTCATATTTGGTTGTCCAGAAGATTATGACAGATACAGTTTTAACCAATTGGATGATATCGCTTTCACTTCATTATTGGCAAGACGGCACCTTCTCCTTCATTGGAAATCCACAGACTCCTTCCAGTATTCAAAGGCACAGGGATGTTATGTCTGTCTTAAAAATAGAAAAATTAGATATTGTTTAAGAGTTGTTCCCTCTGAGTTCTACAGTAAATGGCAGCACTTCTTAACTTTCTTCGAACTACCTCCATTCTTTTCTTGTGCCTGATGGACCCCCTTCTTTTTTTTAATAATTATATTTCTCTTCCTCTTTTTTTATATATTTTATTTTACTTGATTATTTATTTTCTATGTATGTTTTCATGGAGGTTTTTTATGTAGGTTTGCTTACCTCTTGTATAATTTGTTTTAGAAAAACAAAAAAGGCAATGGCTACTGCCACAGTACTGTGGCACAAAATATCGGTTTGTCTATTGCCACAGGCCAATCAAATGTTAGCATTTGTACTAGAGCCAATCAGGGATACTGTTACACGAACTCATTCACTTCTTGTTGCCACAGTACTATGGTGATTTATGACATATACTTCAGTGCATTCTTTTGTGCATTTTGCTACCACAGTACAGTGGCAATTGATGGGAGAAATGACTAATTAGTGATAGTATAAAATAGGAATTATTGTTCTGAATACTCTATATATTGTTTTATGGTGTTCTTTGCTCTGGAGGCTGGAGCAGGTGGGTGGAACTACATGTTAGATAGGCACTGATTGGCCCTGTAGTAATAGACAAACTGATATTCCATGCCACAGAACTGTGTGAAAAGCCACTTCAAAAAAAAGATCTCCTTTTTTGTGATGTACAAACAATAACTATGACATTTATCTGTTTGTCATATTTTTGTTTCCTGAAGCATTTATTAAAAAACTAAATTATTGTGTTAGTCTGACTAAAACTGAATGTTAAAAGTACATGTAACATATTAGAGCAACTGAAATCAAAGTTTTAGTCGTCAGGCTAACACATCCAGATAATTCAATTAAAGGTGATCTACTCCCATATGTAAACAGACCAGTCGGACTGGAATAGGATGAGGAGTTCTTTGTCAAATCCTGGCCTGGAAGGTGAACATCATGCATGTCATCTGCACAAAAAGGAGAGTGGACAAAAATCATACAATCATGTACAAATTTGCAATGTCAGTTGTACCTATTTACCTCTGGGTTGATGACTTGTCAGCTCAGCTTTTGACTGTTGTTGTGGTCTGACAGTGTTGGTTAACAAACTAAAAGAGTGTATATCGCCTTCTATTGAAGTGGAGGACACACAATTTCAACCATAAATCATTCATACACCCATGCATGTAGACTGGGACAAAGACAACAGTCCAAGTAGATGGCTTAGTTGAGTTACAGTTGTTTTATAGTAGTTTATTTCTTGTTAAATTGACCGAAAAATACCCACTCTGCTCAGGGATTTCCACTGTAACCTAGTTTTTCCTTTTTTTATGGATGCATGATCTGCTTTATGAACTCTCTCTCACCTTAACCATGTCTTTCAGAAATTATACTCATATGTAGCTTAACTGCATCTGCAAATACATAGTTTAAAAAAACCTGCCTGAATTAAATTTGGTTCTCTCATAATAATTAAGTGGTTTGACTGAATGCAAAGTGGCAGAAATGCTGATTATGAATAAAAAATCGAGTCACAATTTCAGCATAACTATGGTTAAACTTTTTTAAGGTTTATGCAGTGACAGTGCTTTTTTAGTAAGACTTGGTTCAATACGGAAAAAAATCCAGTACAAATTAATATTTTAAACCAAGCCACTTTCTTTTGCTTACAACAGAGCTGCCATGTTTTTGCTTAAAAACAAGTCATCTAGATCACAGCATAAATAATTTAGAAAAATGAAAACAACAGATGTCAGGGTTAGTTTCTTTAATCTCTTCCGTGTGTAACAGTCAATCAGGATGTCATGGGATGAAAGCTTATTTTTATGATCACCTTGATCAGATGAGAAATGTGAATGTTTGGATTCTGTCGTTGACCTGATTACTTCATCAGGGAAGACTGAGTTGACAGCGCAGAGTTCATGTTTTCGCCTACATACAGTTGGTCAGGTTTCCAGCTGCAAGTAAACAATTTTTTGTTTTCAGTGAAATATTCCAGTTACACAAGAATTTAAACTAAAATTCTCCACCACAGGGTCAGTACGAGTGCCAGAAAAATGTTGTCATTGTACATTTCTGCAAACAACGGATCAACAACAACAGTTCTTAAAGGTAGGGTAGGAGATGTTTTCCTGTAGCATGTTTTACTCTATTGCTTAAAATCCCCTTCACACCCCAACTACAACCAATTAAGTAAATGCTCTAACACAAAAATAAAAAATTGTAGTCACCTGTGGAACAGGTGGACAGGACTGTAAAAAAACACCATCCAATCATTTTAACTGGCCCATCAAAATGATTGAATGGTAATATGTCTATCAAACTCAACTACCATTTGTCCCTCCCCCCTCTGCGAGTACAATGTCAATCAGTACAATGGAGGCGTGGCTTTGAGGGGAAGTCTGAAGAAAGGGGTTTGGACTTTTGAATTGTCTTTTTTCAAAATGTAGCTTACTCGAACCTTTTTTCCAGGATCTTCTACCCCACCTTTAAGCAAAAATACATGATATTACAGTGTGTTGGTAATTTATCACTTGACATTGAGGCTTGGTGTAATACTACAAACATGTCCTAACCCTGTTTTCAACAAAATCAAAGTATTTCTTATGTTTGCAGGAAAATACAATGCAGTTCTACATTATATTTTTGATAGGAAAATGTAACTGGAGTTGCATTTTAGTAATATACAAATCTACTTTCTGCGGCAGTCCTGTAGGGTAAAACGCCTAATTTTATTGTTATTTAGCTACTGCACATTTTTTAGCAGCATTGTGTTTATGCAGTCTTAAGATCATGTATGGATCATCCGAGTAAATATAATAGAATAATAAAAATTAAATTTTTTAAAAAAAAATTGTGATAATCTTTTTATTAGGACACATTTTCAGTATACATATCCTCTCAGCACAGGTATAAGCATGTCCATTTTTCCAAAAACCAACTAACAACAAGCAAAAACTTAAACTAAAAAAAAAAAAAAAGAGAGAGAAAAATAGTAAACCCCCCCCCCACACACACACACACACACACACACACACACACACACAGACACACACACTGGTCCACATTCACTTAATTATGAGTGTTATAGCTATTCTATTCTGTTGTGTTTTCTATAGATGTTTTATCAGAGTAAGAGAGGAAAGGCTTCCACGTACTGTAAAATTTCGCAGTTGATCCTCTGAGAGATAATAAGTTTTGTTCACTTTTCATTGTTTTTTCTTTCTTTTCACCCATTAAATATTTTGCAGTGATATAACAGGATATAGTTATAGGAAAATATATCAATAAAAATATGAAAATCAAATGTAAAAACAAACAAACAAACAAGAAAAAACAGCAACCAAAAAACCCCACAAAAACAACAAACAAACAAACAAACAAAAAGAATTATGAAAACCATAGAGTACTGTTATAACTCTTTCCAGGTGACAAAGAGAGAGATGATAATTTGAAAGTAGCACAAACTCTGCCAGTAGGTTCCAAGTTTTGCAGCTTAATTCCTACCATGCTTCAGGTTTGGTAGCTGTAAAGAACGTTTGACAAACTACTGTATGTTCATCACAAAAACAAAATCATCTCCTGTAAATATGAATTTGCATATCCCATTTAAGAGGCTCCAAATTTAGACACATTAGTTCAGTTTGAGACCAAAGGCACAGATGTACTGGCCAGTGGTGTTTTCATTATTGATTAACATATCTATTTAGTGCAAAACCCCACTAAAACAATTAGCCAACAAAACCTCAGGCTCATGAACTCAGTGAAATCAATACCACCCTCCTCCTCAGACTGTAAGGCCTGTCTCACATTTGTCTCCATCTGATCAGTATCTTGTTATTCATTTAGATTTTTGGGAACTGTTTCAGTACATATTTCAGTCAATAACATCATAAGAAACATTTGTCCTTTATCATTGTAGTAATACTCTCTGATGAATGCCAGTTTGAATCAGTCCGTGTAATTCAATATGCAGGAAATAAAACACTGATAAGGAGATTTTCTGGAGACTATTATTAACAATGAGTAGTTTTTATGTTTCTTTTTGATTACTCTGAATAGCTCTTATTAGTCTCAGTAAATGTTATTCACATGAAAACTGAAGAAGTCAGTCAAGGTCAGTCGGAAATCTTGTTTTTCACGCTAAAACTCTGTATTTTACATCACATCCTTATATCAGCATTAGCCTTTTTATTAACCTATAAAGACAGTGCTACTTTTCTGCTAGTTCAGAAAGGATTCTCTCCATATATTTAACCTTTCTGAAGTGATTTATTGGCCATTTATTGTAATATTATTCTCTGTGTTATGTGTTCTTTCAGTGTAAATCATGTATTTTCCTATTTCTAATTTACTGATTATGTACATCAGGGGTGTCCAACCCTGGTCCTCCACAGCTACTATCCTGCATCTTTTAGATTTCTCTCTTCCAGCACACCTGAGGGGTTGTTATCAGGCTTCTGCAGAGCTTGATGATGGGTTTATCATTTGAATCAGGTGTGTTGGAAGAGGGATACATCTAAAAGGTTAGGCAGGCCAGGGTTTGACACCCCTGATGTAGATGTTCATTAAAGCTCAGGTTAAAGTTGAGGGTTATGATATCAGAAACAGAAAATGAGTAACATTTTCAGTCAAATCTATCAGTAACTGAACATAAACCTAGTGTCTCCATCGACTGTCATTGATCCAACTCTATGGGTTTTACTAGTGAATCAGTGTTGTAGAAGATGATGGTGTTTCCATGGTAACTACGGAGCCCCTGAACGTCCAAATGGGCCATATCTGATGACCGTGAAAAGACAACAGACTTTATTTTACACCAATTATTTACATGTATTGATAGGATTAGTGGATCAACAGGTATTAAGCAGTTACATCAGTCGCTGGTTTAAGTTAAAGGTGGATGTTTGGGTCTTTAAGGGTTCATTTTTTAAAAATGCATCAGTAGTCAAAGAATGTTCCGATTCTTTATTTAAAATTTCAGTATGCAAAGGTGTTTTTGGCATCACTGAACAACATTTCTGGGATTATTTTTCATCATATTGTAATGTCACCTCACAGGCAGAAAGTTAAGTATGTGATTGATCTACTTCCTATCTTTGTGACTTGAAGTAACATGACCCATAATCAGAATATTATGGTGTCACTTTTCCACAGTTGCATAAAACATCAGGTCTGTGCAAGCTTGGAAAAATGACTTTGGTTTTCCATAATGAAATAAAACACCATTATACTTATGCCATGTGTACACTTAGTCAGGTATTTGGAAATAAAGACTTTCTTGTTTGTTTTTGCCTTTCAGCCACATGAAAATTCTGGTTTAAGTCACTGAAAATTATTATTTCTGAACACTGCAGCCAAAGTGGAGATGTTGGAAAACTCTATTTTTGTGCTTGCATGTGTTCAGGAGGAAACTGAGTTTTAGGTTCTTGAACGTCACAGTATGTAACAAAAATGTGCATGATATCACTCTACGGTGTATGTATGCAGGGCTGTGTAAATCAAAGCATTTTTGTGTAAACAATCATGTGTGTACAATGTAATTATTGAAAAGAGAGGTGGGGAAATATCTAGTTCTATAAATACATGTATACAAGACCTCAGTCGTCTAATTTGGACAGATAGAAGAAAGCTGCAGAAGGTTCCTGAACTTGAACATACATCCCTTCCTCCTTCAGTCCAGATTAAAAGACTAAATATAAGCAGATGAACCTGACTGTCCATCAGTATATCAGTACATTTAACCAGTCTACCTGTCTGAAAACACCTGTGATTAAAAAATACCATACAATACAATAACAAGTGGTGCCAGGCACAACAAACCCTGCCCCTTGCACATATTGTAGCTTATTTTAGCATTGATCCAGCTGATGTCAGCATATTAATTGCCTCTTTATATGTGTCAAGTTTGAAGTAAATTGAAACAAAATTGATGTATTTATAGACATTTGAAATTTTGCCCATTATAAGAAAAGGGGAGGAAAAAAAAGATTTAAAAATTCATAAAAAATGTTTAACTTTGACCTACTTTTCCCAAAATGTAATGACATCTGTTCTGGGTCAATGGCAATCTATAAACCCAATTTGGTATGAATTTAACTAGTAGTTTTGCTGCTAGAGTGTTAAAGAAACAAAGACACAAAACAATACCCCATACTTCCCCTTCGGGGCGCAGGGTAATAAATCACAGCTTACATTTTCTACAGCCTTAAAACACAGGTGAGGAGTGGATGCAGAAGTCTCATGTCCCATCAGACCACTTGAAATGGCATATGATGACAGATGACAGGTATGTGTTGTTTTTTCAGGGATCATCAAGCACTGCAGGTCAGAACATCACACAAAGAACAGCTTCATATTGAATGGACACATGAGGCACTTGAAGGTTAATTGTTCATAGAAATCCTCACCTAGTTCCTAGTAGCAGGTCACTGTTGACAGTGCTGACATCCAAAGTCTCACCTTTTTTTGATGTGTATTGTTGATGAAATAGAAGTGACATTACGAGAGCAGCGACAGTGACGATGAACACTTCAAACACTGGACCACATAGATTTAGATGGAAAAGCAAACAACACTGTGGTACTTTGTTCCCTAATCTGTATGTACATAAAATACATTTTGTTTTATGGCAAAATCTGAACATTACTGAGGACAAAAACTAACTTGCACACCAGCACATAAAATAAGATATTCCTTTATTAGCCCCACAAGGGGAAATTTCAGATTTACAGCAGCAATAGTGAAGCACAAACAAAGCACAGAAGCACAAAAAAGAGCAAAATCCAAAATAAAGACAAATCAAAAATAGCTATAAATACTGTTTATAGCTGTGCACCTGCTGATCATGCCACAGGTTGAATAGGGGAGATACTTGTACACACACCTATACACACAATCGACACACATAATTCTATATATAGACATGTATACAGATTATACATATGAGTACGGTTTACTGCACAGAATTATTTGGAACTTAGCTTGCATTTTGCATTTTAAAATAAGAATACTTGTACATAAAGACGTAAAGTGTGTACTTTGTCTTCTAGATGCTGACATTTTCACTTTGTGTTTGGCAGACACCGGAAACAAAAGAATACCTGTTAAATTCCTGGAAACTGATTAAAGCTTGGTTAAAATGGGGAAACATTGTATAATATATGCAACTTTTAGGAGTAGTGGGCTAAGAGCAAGATTTAATGTGCCTTTTAGAAAAAGGGTGAAGCATTACTAACGTGTTTCTCCATGTCATCCTCCACAGGGTGTTCAGGTAAATATGTCCCCCATGCATCTGAGCACCTTTTAAAGGTTCCGGGTGAGTCCACGGGATGAGATAGGGTTAGGGGTTCTGGTTTTAAGTCGAAATTTACATACGGCTTTGGGGTTTATCTTGTAAAAATATAAATTACCAACCATTTACATTCATTTCTAAAAATTAATTATTTACATAAAATCATTATTCCAAACATTTGTATTTAATATAATAGTGAATTTCTAAAATAAAACTCCCCTTATCATTTTCAGTTAGCGTTGCCCTTTCACAGTAGAGTATAAAAAGCAGCCAAAAGACTCACAGTGCTGCTGCTGTGACCACATGCCACCAGTGGCTGTAGGATGAGGAACTAATGATGCCACACCAGTCTACGCCATATGTTTGCATCTGAGGTGAAATGGATTAGAACTGTAAAATGTAAATAACAAGTATCTGTAAACTCATAAATACAGATTGCAAGGAAATGTTTCTTTCCACCACTTCCATGCAATCACTTTGAATTGGTATGTTGGCAACATCAGGTGTAAATGTTCTGCAGATATATTCAGTCCAAGAGTCTTGTGTCAGTTATTTAGTTATTTATTTATTTATTTTAGAAATAGTTTTTTCACTAAACACTAAATAATGATATGATCACAATCTGTAATCCATCTACATCACAGGTGTCAAACATGCAGCCCAGGGGCCAGAACTGGCCCGCCAAAGGGTCCAGTCTGGCCCCTTGGATGAATTTGTGAAATGCAGAAATTACACTGAAGATCTTAACAATCATACTGGGTCAACTGAATTGACAGCGGGTCAGACCAGTAAAATACTATTATAATAACCTAAAAATAATGAAAAAGGCAATTTTTTTCTCTTTGTTTTAGTGTAAAAAATGTATATTACACAAAACTGTTTACATTTACAGACTAGCCTTTTACAAAAAATGTGAATAACCTGAAATGTCTTAAGAGAGGTATGTGGAATTGTACCAATATTCTGCCTGTTACTAAATGTTTTGTGTACTTGTAGATCCACTGTGATCTGTAAGTTGTGTTGCATATGTATAAATGATAAACTAAGGCGTAATATTGTTAAAATTGCGCTTATTTTTCTTAAGAATTTTCAGGTTGATCAGATTTGTTCACGTTGTGTTCAAGTACGGTTCGTAGATGTAAACATTTTCATTCCGGAATTTGACTTTTTTCACTCAGAAACATAGAAAAAAAACTTTGGAGTTGACATTATTTATAAGTCCTTATCCTATTATTATATTATTTTACAGGTCCGGCCCAATTTATATCATATTAGACTGTATGTGGCCCCTGAACTAAAATGAGTTTGACACCCCTGATCTACATCTTTCAAGGTCTTTTACCTTTTTTTTGATGAGCTGCAGAAAATTTACTAAATTAAAGACCAGGATAAGACGGTTCAGAACAGTCTGAGGTTCCTCACCATCTCTGTGTTCTCTATGTAATGTAAATAGATCTACATCTAACTGACCAGTCATGTGAAAACCATGGAGTGATTTTGGAAGAACGGGAGAACGGAAAAGCCTCCACACACAGCAGTACCAGTTCACAGCGACAGCCCATTTCCAACTCGACAAACACATCCAGCGTTACCCCTCTGACCTCAATAAGGTAAGGACTGAGTGTGTATGTGTGTGTGTGTGTGTGTGTGTGTGTGTGTGTGTGTGTGTGTGTGTGTGCTCACAGCGCAGCCGTGCATCTGCTCGTTTGCTTTGTGTGTTGTCATGTGTGTGACAGGCCATCAGTCATGATTGGATCCTTGTACTGCAGCCGCTGCCAGGTGGCCTTCAGGGAGATGCAGACACAGTGTGGCAGTGATGGAGAGAGGTGTACAGCTTGTGTGTGCATGTGGTTTTTGTGCACTTCTACATTAAAATGAATGAGTGCACATATCTGCTGTGTTCTGCTGCTTGTTGTTGGACCAACAGCTGTCTATTCCATCTCCTCAGCTGGTGTTTAATGCTGTCCAGCGCTGCAGGACAGATAAAAACTGCTGGAATAATCCACATGTCTCTGTGCGTCTCCTATCTTTTCGTTGTGTCTCTGTATCACCTTAAACCTTTAAACCTCTCCGTTGCCATTCCCCCTTTGTATCTGTCATTTGTTTGTTACCCAGCTGCTCCTCGGTGACTCATACCTCCGACTGGGTACAAGTGTCTGTAGGTGTGACCTTGTACTTTTAACTGTGTGATGTGGACATGTGTTGACAGTAAGAGTACAATAAGAGAGGCAGTCAAAAATGAAAAAATGTCTGTGTAATGGAAGAAATTTAAGGCCAAGGACACGTAAGAGGCGTTCAGGTGACCACTTTCACACATATACCACATGGGCTGTAGGTGTTTATCTATAAACCATGTCACAGAGAGATCACACCGCTATAGTCCACTTTACTTTTATGCTTCCTGTGTGTTGTTTCTTCTATTAGTTGTTTTAAAAGACTCTCATTGTTAACCCTTTATCAGGCAAATGACTATTTTTAGTAATTTCTGCGTACATTACAAGACAGTGACAGTAACAGTTACAGTGAGTCAACAGTCTCAGGTCCAATGTGGTCTACAGGGTCTGTAAGGTCCACCTCTGCATGAACAGTGAGTGTACCTGCTTTGTTAGGTACCATGAAGTAATGGTACTAATGTAAGGAATGATGTTCAAAGGGAGAATGTGGATGTGGACAGGGGTCTGGATCAGCACTCATGTTGGTCTAATGTTCTGAAAGTGATGTTCTAATGTTCTAAAATATGTGTTTTTCTTGTATTTTTTTAAATTTACTTTTTGGATTTTTTTTTTTTTTTTTTTTTTGCCACTTCCGCCTAAAGAACCAAATATGGTTCTTCATTGACCTTAATTTTCTACATAATAAAAAACTGTGAAAAATTTCACAAACTAATAAAGTCTTGTTAGATCCTCCAATAGCACACAATGGTTGCAATTTTGAATTTCAGAGTATTTCCATGAGTGCCCTATAAAAATTTAAAAGATGAAAAACCATCCCAGGTTCTACTCTTTATGTGAATTTACTCACCTGAACCCATACCCTACCCTTCCTAAACGACAAACCAGTGGACAAAAAGGAGTGATCGTATAACTTGCTGAGAGTGTTTATATGCATTTTAAATTACTGCACCTGAAAGATTTAACCCCTAAAGACCCAAATAGCCATTGACAATCAATGCATCTACTGATCGAAACTGTTTAATACCTGTTCATCCGATAATCCTATCAATACATGTAAATAATTGGTGTAAAATACAATTTGTCATCTTTTCATGGTCATCAGATATGACCTGTTTGGACGTTCAGAGGCTCTGTAGTGAATGTGGAAACACAGTCATATTCACCAGTAAAACCCATGGAGTTGGACTTGTTTTTATTTTTCTGTTAATGATGTATTTGCTGAAAGTCATTTTTTTCTTCAGTTTTCTGTTTCTGATATAACCTATGAATTTACTCTGAGCTTTCATGAACATCTACATCAGGGGTCTCAAACTCATTTTCTTTCAGGGGCCACATTCAGCCTAATTCAATCTCCAGTGGCCAGTAAAATAATAGCCTATAAAAAAATGACAACTCCAAATTTTTGTCTTTGTTTCAGTGCAAAGCAAGCCGATTTAATTATGAAAATACTTACTTTTATAAACTATCCAAACAAAAAAGATGTGAACAACCTGAAAAAACTGAAATTTCTTAAGAAAAATAAGTGCAATTTTAAGAATATTATGCCTCAGCTTATCATTTCTACATGTGTGTTATGGATCGGATCTACAAAGACACTAAACACTTAGTAACAGGCAGAAAATTGTTAAAATTATGCTTAATTTTCTTTAGACATTTCAGGTTGCTCATATTTGTTCAGGTTATTCACATTTTATTGTTACAGGATACTTTGTAAATATTAATATTTTCATAATTTAATGTTATTTTTTGCACTAAAACAAAGAAAAAACATTAAAGTTGTCATTATTTATTGGCATAATGTCATCTTATTTTTTTTCACATCAAACCGTGAAGACAATATGGAGTCATTAGTTTTTGCAGGTTATTATTTTACTTGAGGTCAAATTGGTCTGTATGTGGAAAATGAGTTCCACATCCTCAACTGTGGAAGTTTTTGCACTTTGCAAATTCATCCCACGCGCTGGATTGGAACCTTTGGCGGGCCGCATGTTTGAGACCCCCGATCTACATCATCAGTGAATTAAATATGAGAAAATACATGATTTACACTGAAAAAAATGCAAAATACAGATGATAATATTACAAAAAACTGTGATAAATCACTTAAGAAAGGTTAAATAGGGGACAAACACAAAAGAAGCACTGGGTCTTAATGGGTTAATAGAAATACAATGTGACATAAAACATTTTGTCATTGCTCCAGGGGGCTTAAAAAGATTTAATGTGCTAACAGAAGAGGAGACACTTCTTCTGGGTCATTAGTGATGTAACACATAAAGACTAGATTGCCAAAAGTATTGGGACACCCCTCCAAATCATTTAATGAAGGTGTTCTGATCATTTCCGTGGCCATAAGTCTGTAAAATCAAACACCTTGACATACAGACTGCTGCTACAAACAAAATATGTGAAAGACTGGATCGACTCTGATGAGCTCATTGAATTCAATGTCTAAGTCAGGGGTGTCAAACTCATTTTAGTTCAGGAGCCATATTCAGCTAAATTTGATCTGAAGTGGGCTGGACCAGAAAAATAAAAACATAATAACCTATAAATAATGACGACTCCAAATTTTTGTCTTTGTTTTAAAATTAAATTAAATTATGAAAATACTTACTTTTACAAACTATCCAAAAAACAAAAAAAAAGAAAAAGAAAAAACTGCAATTTAAATTATAAAACATACGAAAATTTAATGCAATTTTAACAATATTATTCCTCAACTCCTCAACAAAGACACTAAACACAGGAACAGGCAGAAAAATTGTTAAAATTGTGCTTAATTTCCTTTAGACATTTCAGGTGGTTCATATTTGTTCAGGTTATTGACATTTTAGTGTTACAGGATAGTTTGTAAATGTAAATATTTTCATAATTTAATGTTATTTTTTGCACTAAATCAAAGGGGGAAAAAAAGTGTTAATTCTACATTTTTTTTTTTTTGGCTTAATTCAAGATTTTTTTACTTAATCAAAGTTTTGGGGTTTTTTTTTGGCTTAACTGAAGATTTTTTTTTTTATTATTTAATTGAAGATTTTTTTTTTTTGGCTTAATTCAAGATTTTTTGCTAAATTTGAGATTTTTTTGGCTTAATTGAAGATTTTTTTTACTTAATTGAAGATTTTTTTTTTTTTTTCTTTTTTGGCTTAATTCAAGATTTTTTCCTTAAGCTAAATTTTTTTGCTTAATTCAGTTCAAGACTGTGGAATTTTTGCACTTGGCAAAAACATCCCAGGGGCCGAACTGGACCCTTTGGCAGGCCGCATGTTTGACACCCCTGGTCTAAGTATTTCATATCAGATGCTGTTGAAAAGCTGAAAAAATACATGTTACCTTAAATATGTACAATATATTGACAGGATCAGTGGTTCAAAAGTTATTAAACATGTTAGATCAGTAGATGCTTTTGATCACTTGTGGCTGTTTCGGTCTAACAGGGGTTAATTTCTGCATCACTTCCTGTTCACATGGTGCTAGATCAATAAGAACGGGTAACATGAGGCTTTACTGTCATTGTAGGGTTCATGTCGGAGTCAATTTTTTTGGCATCCTGAAACCAGTCAGAATTGTCTGTCTTTTGGAGTCCTAATGTGACTGAATGCTTTTTGCTGGCCTTGAGTGACGCACAGATGCTTTCAGGAATAAAAAAAAGTAGAAAATTAACCTGTTCCAAATGTCATATGTACAAAGTTTAGTCCTTTTCAGGCTGTTCAACCTCTGTGTAGCTGTCTAACTTGTTTCAAAAATGGCTTCCCCTACTGCTGACAAACAATCTAATTTTCTAATAAATGCAACACATTTTATTGCAGTGTCATATATTGCCTAAGGTACAGAGAATATACACCACAGTAATATCCAGTGTTTGTGGCCACCTTTATTTTATTATTCCTTATTTTTAAACCCGTCTCAGCCATTTTAGACAAAAAGAAGCTACAGAAAGCTCTACTTCATCATTACATGTTTGTGTAATGTCACCTATAGCACCATGTTCAGCCTACTTTCTTCGCTCATAATAGACTCATATGCTTAATTTACAGTTTATTCTTTGTATTTTTTGTGATGCTCTCATCACAATTGCATAGAACCACAGCTTATGAAATACAGCAGTTACACACTGTCTGCTCCCACCTCATTATGACAAACTATACAGCTGTTAAAACAGTTCAAAGATTAAGATTTGACATTATGACATGACATTAAGATAACATAATGACATTAACATCATTATCTATTCTTGTACTGGATGAGCACACAAAGCCATATAATAGATAATATTCAACATTAACCCTTTCATGCATGAATTATGAGAACCTTTATCAAGATTTTTTTCCTGAGTGTTTTTATTCCTCTTTAGGCATGAAAAAAACAGTGCGATTGAATTTTTTTATGAACCTATTTTTTATGGAGTTACAAAAATGTACACTCAGTTGGACAGCATACGTTTAATTTTCGAAGCGAAGACACATATATTTAAAACCCATCATCATGAAATGATATACTGTGTGAAAACTATGAAATAAAAACATTTTAATGCAGCTAATCTGATGTTTTCTCACATTTTTATCATACTCTAATACTAGTTTTTACTCATTTCATGGAGATAATATGCAAAAAAAAAAAGAAATTGTTTGAGAAAACTATAATTCGTCTTATAACAATTATAAGACTTTATGTGATATTGTCCCTTTTTAATGTTGAATATTTAATTTTACCCTGTTTGGTTATTAATTTATATTCTCATACATGATGTTGTTTTATCTCACTCCTTCATTTTTGCATTGATTTGATAACATCATGTTATGTTATCTCTGCCCTCTCTACGCCGATTCACTCAATTTATTCAAAGTGTTATGTTTTTGCGTTTGCTGTACATATCTCTTTTATTGCGTTTTCTATTTTAGTGACTTTACTTGCATCTTGTATCCTGCTGTTGTGCCCTTCTGCTTTGTCTGTCAAAGCACTTTGTAAACTCAGTTTCAAAAGATGCAATATAAATAAAGAGTATTATTATTATTATTATTATTATTATTATTATTATTATTATTATTATTATTATTAATTGGCAGTTGATTTACACTCAAACATGTTAGTGCAGATCAGGTTTATCAAGAACAGCAAAGTTACAGTAATGGTATGAATGTCAGTGTAGACCAGGGGTGTCAAACTCATTTTAGTTCAGGGGCCATATTCAGCTAAATTTGATCTGCAGTGGGCTGGACCAGTAAAATAATAACATAATAACCTATAAATAATGACCACTCCAAATTTTTGTCTTTGTTTTAGTGTAAAAAAACCCCCATTAAATTATGAAAATACTTACTTTTATAAACTATCCAAAAAAAAAAAAAAAAAACCCTGAAAAAAACTGAAATTTAAATTATAAAACGTAAGAAAATTTAACACAATTTTAACAACATTATTCCTCAACTTCTCATTTGTCCATGTGCATTATGGATCAGATCTACAAAGACACAAAACACTGAGGAACAGGCAGAAAAACTGTTAAAATTGTGCTTAATTTTCTTTAGACATTTCAGGTTGTTCATATTTGTTCAGGTTATTCACATTTTAGTTTTACAGGATAGTTTGTAAATGTAAATATTTTCATAATGTAATGGGTTTTTTTGCACTTAAACAAACAAAAAAAAGTGTTAATTCTAGATGGGTTTTTTTGGCTTAATTCAAGATTTTTTTTTTACTTAATTGAAGTTGTTTTTTTTTTGGCTTACTTCTAGATTTTTTTTACTTAATTGAAGATTTTTTGTTGGCTTAATTCAAGATTTTTCTTACTTAATTGAAGATTTTTTTTGGCTTAATTCAAGTTTTTTTGCTAAATTTGAGGGTTTTTTTTGCTTAATTGAAGATTTTTTTTACTTAATTGAAGATTTTTTTTTTTAACTTAATTTAAGATTTTTTTTTTTTTGGCTTAATTCAAGATTTTTTTCCTTAATTCAAGCTCCTTATTTATTTATTTTTGCTTAATTCAATTAAAGACTGTGGAATTTTTGCACTTGGCAAAAACATCCCAGGGGCTGAACTGGACCCTTTGGCGGGCGGCATTTGTGTTGGTTGATATGGAACTAAAACAACTAAACCCATATATATATATATATATATATATACAAGAGAACAGCTGTAGAATAGTTGTCCACTGTAGTGACCACTATGCATGAAAGGGTTAAATTAACACATTATGTCTATGGAGTGTTCCCACAAAGACAGTGATGCAAACATCTGCATTTGTTGGCCTTTAGAAGACAGAAAAACAAACGTGTGTGTGTGTATGTGAGTGTTTACTGAAGTGTCCATGTGTCAGACAGTGTTAAATGACTGTGTCTTCTTATTGCTGAAACAGGAAATCCATTCTGTCAGTCTCCCCCTTAATTGTCAGCTGACACACACACAAACACACATGTTCGATTTCAAGAGTTTAGGGGACATCACATTGACTTACATGTATTTTCTTGAAACCTATTCTATCTACAGCAGGGGAGTCAAACATGCGGCCCGGGGGCCGAAACCGGCCCACCATAGGTTCCAGTCCGGCCCGCGGATGAATTTGCATAAATTACACTTAAGATATTAACAATCAAGGATGTCGAACTCGTTTTAGTTCAGGTTCCACATACAGAACAATGTGATCTAATGTGAACTAAAATAATAACATAATAACCTATAAATAATGACTCCAAAATTTCTTAATGTGAAAAACATAATATTACATTACACCTATAAATAATGACAACTCCAAATTTTTCCTCTTTGTTTTAGTGTAAAAACTTACATTAACCTCCTAAGACCCAGGAAATGTCAGCAAAGTACCAGCTTTTTTTGTTTTTTATTAAATAAGTGCCTATATTGGAACCATCATGATACAACAGTTTTTTCAGATGCAGTTTTTACATTTTTATGGAATGTCCTTTGTGGTGGACACTTTTCTTTTCTTTTCTTTTTCTTTTTTTTTTTTTTTTTTTTTTTTTTGTATAAAGTTGTGAAACTCTTGTCCACAAATGAGGACAGTAAACCCATAGCAGGGTCTTAGGATGTTAAATTATGCAAATATTAACATTTACAAACTATACTTTAACAATAAAATGTGAAAAACCTGAAATTTTGAAAGTAAAATTTTAACATTATATTTCCTGTTAGTGAATATTTTGTGCCTTTGTAGATCCAATCCATAACATGCATGTATAAATGGTAAGTTGAGGTGTAATATTGTTAAAATCGCACTTATTTTTCTCAAGAAATTTGAGTTTTTTCAGGTTATTCACATCATTTTTGTTTGGATAGTTTGTAAATGTGTAGTATATACTTATCTCTACTGTTTCTTGGTTGGTGACATGCCTGTTTTTATTCTGTATATATATTTACTCTTTTCTTTCTTCTTCTTTAAACTGTTTGCACTACGCACCACTAGAGAGTTGTCTCTTACAATTTCGTTGTACATATGTATAATGACAATAAAGGCATTCTATTCTATTCTATTCTATTCTATTCTATTCCATTCTAAATGTACATATTTTCATGATTTAATTTTATTTGCACTAAAACAAAGAGAAAAATTTGGAGTTGTCATTATTTACAGGTTAATATACTATTGTTTTACTGGTCCGGCCCACTTGAGATCAATGTGGGTTTAATGTGGCCCCTGAACTAAAATGAGTTTGACACCCCTGATCTACAGTACGCCAAACTATAACAGTAAAAGCAACTCGTAGCCCACATGTGTAATGACTTTCATTATCAGGACCGTTTCCTCCCATAAGGGTTCCCACATGTGACTGCAGAAACAGATTTACGTCCCTATTACATAAGTAATATACGGACATGTGCAAGCCCAGACGCACAGTAAATGCTTCTAAAGTCACACAAAAGGACACGCACACATCATCAGACACATAAAATGGGTGCATGTGTGTCTTGGTACCCTGGATGACTCTGTCTAATGTGTGCACATTAAGGCCATTAGCTGGGGCATTATCTCTTTGATCAGTGATTATAGCATCCATATACCAGAGCTGTGATGAAACCTTTTGCAGATTCAGAGTGCTTTAGATCATCTGAGGGCAGCCGACCCCTTCCTGTACCATTAGAGGAAAACTCCTGATTTAATTGACAAGTGAGTGAATGAGCAAGAAAATTCAGTGTTGTGGAAAAATCCTCAGCAGATAGTGGAAAGAAAAGTGGAGTGACACTACCCGCTTAGGCCTAATTAGCCTGAGTTATATGCCAGCTCCTCAGCACAAAACACCAGATGGTAAGTTTCTTTTTTTCACAGTTAAAGGAGGTGTTGATTGACTCCATAGTATGTTATCCTACTCGCTCCTTCAAAGGATGCGCAAATGTTGTTACACAGGCTTTTATATTACCGTGCACATTGAAACGTTGCAACTTAGCTTACAAATTTGCTCAAAATTAACATGAGCGGCCCTTTGTTAACACCTGAAACACTTGTCACTCATATTGCTAACCAGGTTAATTTAAATGTTGCTATGGTAACTGGGGGGAGATCCTTTCAGTGCACAGAAAATGACAAATTACATTAGAGACAGGTGTAAACAGTAGTTAAACTGATATGTGCACACATTATTAACATGATCTGTCCTCATTTACCCGTGTCACTCTGAATGATTCCTGAGAAGACACCTAAGAGTAAAGGTGATTGTGTACAAAAAACAACATTTAGTGATCTTTTATACTGAAAAGATGTAAACACAGTCTGGGAGACATGAAAAAAGGACATTACCAGTGACATTAAAGCATAATGAAAGAGCACTAACAGCAGCAACTAGTAGTAGTAGTAGTAGTAGTAGTAGTAGTAGTAGTACACTGTAAACCTGAATGTTCAAAATAATTAAATAGATTTAGCACTTGAATGTTAATTTTAAATAATAATTTTTACTATATAAAACATTTTGACTTTTTTGACATTTTATTCCTCTTAGAGTTAATTAAACTTTTAACTTTTGATTAATTTGAACAGTTTGGCAGGTTAAGTAATCATCAGTTAAAAGTATAATTTCACGATAATCAGTTTTGTTGTTTTTACGGATTCGTGCGTCTGACGTCATACAATATCACCAGTTACCTGAGTGCAGGAATTGGACTTTGAACTGACTCTGAATGCCTCTAGAAAGGTGGACTTGACAAAAATCACAATTCAGAGTTGAGCAAACTCAAAAGCAGAACTTAAAATAGTTTAATTGCTCAACTTAAAATTTAGTCGAAGTCTGTTGCCTTGAAGTTTTCACTTCACCCAACTTTTCTTTTTTTGCAGTGTGTTAAATAGAAGATGTTTTAAGTTAGGTATACTTAATACTTTTAAGGCAATGAGTTGCCACAAAATTCTTCAGTTTTAAGAGAAATAATTTTGAGTTTACAAACTCAGTATGTTTGAGTTTCGATTACTTAAAAAAAAAAAAAAAATCAAAATACACTAATAAATATACAGTTAAGGTAACATAAAACAAGTGTTTCTGTACTTATTTTTAAACTTCAGTTGAATGAGTCACATTAAAAAAATATTTGAGTTGTTTTAAAGAGAAATTATAAGTTGACGTTAAACAAAATTTACATGTAGTATGTAATTATTTAAAAATTTAAGATCTTTAAAAAAAATTGATCTTTTAAGTTCAGAAACTTAAAAATTTTTAAGTAATGAGTTGCCTTAATTTTTTTTAGTTCTGCTAACTTATCAGGGTTTACAGAGTAGTAGTAGTAGTAGTAGTAGTAGTAGTAGTACTAGTAGTACACTGTTGTCCATAAAGTTAGTGTAAAATCTTTTTCCCTCTTCTGATGAAATGATCATGACAGTGTGATGTATTTTTGATGGACAAAGTCTAACTGGGACTTAGTACATAATCATTTAACCTGATCAGAAGTGATTAGTGATGTGTAGAAAAATGAATGAAAAGAACAATCTGCCTGAAAACAAAATTAATGAAACTTTTTACAATTATTTAATTATTTAAACTGTAGAAATAGCAGCACCTACAATAGTAGTAGTAGTTATAATAGCAGTAGTTGTGGAAGCAGCACCTGTGCTGGTGGTAGCAGTAGTATTAGCAATACATATAGTGGTAGACATAATAACTGTAGTAGTAGTAGTAGTAGTAGTAGTAGTAGTAGTAGTAGTAGTAGTAGTAGTAGTAGTAGTAGTACACACACAATGAAATGTCCTGTATGTTTGTCTGTTGTATGATCTAAATGAATTCATCAATAATAATGCTAAATCTGTAAACTAGTATAGCCCAGTTGACTCAGTCCTGTATCTCCTGCCAGGTCAGGTCAGTAGGTCTGGACCTGGACATCAAACTAATAAACAAGCAGACAGTTGGTCAATATCAGAGGATGTTTAAACAAACAAAGGTCAACCATCTTGACCTTTAAAGTCCAGTCCCTGCAGCCTGTTATCTGTTTGCTGTTTCATGTGACCAACTATTAGTTTTAAGGTGGACTGACCTTTAAAGATGGACCAGACGGAGTGAAGAACGGGGACCTTCCTGGATGTTTTTATAGATGTTCTGTAAATACAAATGAGGAATGGTGTAACAACTGAACCAGATGGAGAGATGTGCAACACAGGTCCACCATCCAGGTTAATGTGTTATGGTGTTATTTATTTTAACGGAGGAAATCAGCCATGAGGGGGTTAGGGTCGGGGGGGGGTCGATTTGGAAATCAGGGTCAGGGTTGAAGATGGGGTTAAAAGGGGCTTAAAGCTTAAACATATTTCAAGGACTTATCTGAGAGGAATATGACACATGACCCGGCGTATCATTAACAGCTTTTAACAACAGTAATTGAGCTGCGGTGTCTCTGGCTAATTACTGAAGCAAATGAGTGCAAAAGGCATTTTTCTTTTTTGTATACTGGAAAATTAGCTGGTAATAAAGCACTTACATGTAGGTTATTTTTTTTTATTTTATTTTGTTGGGTTATTTAATAGGGACCATGCAGATTTATGAACACTGTTGTACAAAACATACACCCATGTACATATGCCAGAATTAGTCAAAATAACTACTTTTCAACCGCAGTTCCTAGGCAGGTGACAGAACAACACATAAAACAGCCAACAACTGATTCAGCACTCATTTACTATAAATTTAAAAAAAAAAAAGTTGTTTTTGAACCCCTGATACTGAAACAATAAGACGACTGAAAGTATAATGTACATTTTCATCTGGTAGCAGTGTTCAAATTCATTATAAGCATTCGCAATCAGGCAAATCAAGTGTTTCAGGAAGACGACAGTACAATCTCAAGACAAAGGACTTGACTTAATAAAGGTTTGTGCGCGTAAAAATGTGTGCAAACTTGATGGCACACGCAAAAATGTGTTGAAGCTTATCTACTAACAAGCTGCACCGATGGTTGTGTCTCTCAAATGGGTAAAATAACTTGTGAAACCCATTTAGTGTGTTTACCCTGATGAATATGCAATATGGGCGTTTCTGCCAGAATGCACAAAATTATTGGGAGGAGTAGATGCAAATAATTATTTATCGTGCGAAATGTGATTCATCAAACCCGTAACTGAATGCGGTGGCGACGGCGTCTTCTTTAGCATATCTGAAAGGCAGGTTTTTAACTGGCACAGCTTCACGCAAGTATGGCTGCAGTTGTTGTGGTGAGGAGGGGGCGTAGGCACAACCAAAGGCAACGCAGAGAACCAATCTTTCCTGCTCACGTCAGCATTTTTGGAATGACGCAAGAAAAGATAATTGGGATGTATGGCCTACCCAGCAATGCTATTTTAGAACTTCTAGATCAGGGGTGTCAAACTTATTTTAGTTCAGGGGCCACATTCAGCTAAATTTGGTCTGAAGTGGGCCGAACCAGTAAAAATAATAATATAATAATATAGAAATAATGTCAGCTCCAAAATTTTCTCTATGTTTTAGAGAAAAAAGTAAATTTACAATATGAAAAGGTTTACATCTACAAACTATCGTTTCAAATGATGTGAATAACATGAACAAACTGAAAAAAATAAGTGTAATTTTAACAATATTATACCTCAGTTTATCATTTACACATGTACATTATGACTTACGAATACACAAAATATTTAGTAACAGGCAGAATCTTGTTAAAATCTACTTATTTCTCTTAAGACATTTCAGGTTGTTCATATTTGTTCAGGTTATTCACATTTTTTGTGAAATTATACTTTGTTTTAGTGTAAATACATTAAAATATTTACATTTACAAAGAGAAAAATGTGGAGTTGTCATTATTTCTATGTTATTATGATAGTATTTTACTGGTCCTGCCCACTTGAGATTGAATTGGTCTGAATGTGGAACCTGAACTAAAAGGATTGTTAATATCTTAGTGTAATTTTTGCGTTTCACAAATTCATCCCAAGGGCTGGACTGGACCCTTTGGCGGGCCAGATTTTGGCATGTTTGACACCTGTGTTCTAGATGAACTATTGGAAGATTTGCCAGTCACAAGGAGGAGTCATGCAATACCTTCTATGACAAAACTCCTCACAAATTTACATTTCTGTGCATCTGGATCATTCCAGTCACTGTTGTCATTAGTGCTAGCGTGTCCCAGAGCAGTTTTTCCAGCGTATTGTCTCCATGACGACAACCGGTAGCGTACGCAAAATCCTCATTTAATTAGGGCGGTCTCCAAGACTTTGCATCTGTTGTCATTTGCGTAGGGAATCTTAGTTGATCACCCGTGACACGCAAATCAATAGCACACACATTTTTTTTTTTTTGCACGAGCAAGCAAATTTGCGCTTGTTATTTGCGATCTTAGTAAATCAGGCCCTAACAGTCCTTAACTCCACCACAGTTGTCTGTCTACACGGAAACACTGAGGGGTATTAAGTCCAATCCAGTCCAACGTCTAATTAATATTGCTCAGTTCTACCACTGGCAACAACTATAGGCTACTGGACATTTGCCTGAAGCCCAAGTGTTTTTCATGTTTTCAGTTCCACCTGATTTCTCTCCATCATCTTCCAGCTGCTGTGCTTTCACACCAGGCTCTGAAGGAAAAGGCTTACAGAAGACGTCAGACTGACTGTAAACAATGACTGAAACTGGGATCAATGCAGTCGGTATGGTAGATTTGTATAGGAATGTACAAGGAGGGGGGGGAGAGAAGGAAAGAGGGAAAGGAAGAAGGAGGGAAAGAAAGAAGATGGGGAAAGGGAAAAAAAGAAAGGGAGAAAGCGAAAGAAAGAAAGAAAGAAAGAAAGAAAGAAGATGGGAGAAAGGGAGGGAAAAAAGAAAGAAAGAAAGAAAGAAAGAAAGAAAGAAAAAGATTTCCTCCCTTTGTACCAGACATGTCCCACATAAATGAACTGCACACACATTGTTCTTACAGTTGACAGATTTAACTTTGTTCCACATAAGTGATTTATGATTGGGAAATAAAGCAGTCTCATATAACCAGACTGTGTTTTAAAGCTATGCTGGCACTGGAGTCAGGTTTGGCTGCACCCCATTGGGAAATAAATTCTTTGGCTTGTATGT